>NW_008658905.1:0-8116 GCF_000695815.1 Acanthisitta chloris
CATGACAAGACAGGTAAAATTCATTTATGAGCAAGACAGTTGCAAATAAAGTACATAAGGATCATTAACAACTGCCATACATGAGAGATTATATGTCTCAATGCTTTTAATCTTTGTATTCAAAATTTTCATTCAATTATTTATTGCATGCATTGTAGTAATCTTCAAAAAAATTGCAAACACTGCATTAGTTTGAATCAGCATCCCCTTTGTCACATTCACTCATACTTTAAATAAACTCATGGTAAGAAAAGGCAATTTAAATGAATGAAAATTAATTGTCTTAACATTTCCTCCAATTGTTTTCTCTGGAGGGGAGGAAACAGCATGTTGACAAATTACCACCATGGATGATGTCCCTAAATTGTCATGTGTGTTTTTATTTCTTATTCATATGTATATTTTGCTAAATGACGTTAATGCGTTTGACTTTCTAAATGTAGGAAATAAGTAATCAAGCAAGAAGACAGAGATTAGCTTTAATTATTACAAAAATCAACTTTACCTTCCTAGAGATTATCAGTCTTTTCCTTGGTATTCATAATTCAACCGAGGCATTGTTCACCTGGCGGATGTTTACAAATCTGATTTCCTCAGGTCCCTTCTTTCACTAGTCTTTGGATATCTGCCACAAATGCTCTTTCATGGGACCGTGATCTGGCAGTGCTTTCTCATCTTCGTATCAATTCTCCACAAGCACAGGTACTTCCTCAAATCCCATTCATGCTATCACTTCACTTGTGAGCCATCAGCAAACAATGAAGCAATTCAGAAAGAAAGTAGGATTTGAACACCTGACTGTGTTAAACATTTCCACTCATCTAGCAAGCAAGTCACAACAATTCATTGATACAGTTTGCGTTTCATTCAGTGATGAATGATGGCTACATGACTGGTATTCTTGCATTTCTTATTCCAGCAACATCAGAAGCTGAACAGGACACTGAGTAACTGGAAGATATAGTGGTAAATATTAGGCCTCAGTTTTGAAAGTTCTGTAGAATAAATACTCCATTTGCCTGTCCTGTGATGTCCTTTCAATGCTTCCAGAGAAACATTTGCACAAAACCAAATTTTATCAGGAGAGAGTTATCAGGAAAGGATTGTGTTCATCCAGTACCTACCACACAAATCACTGTACTAGAAAAGATAAAGAATAGATAATCTACCAGGTCATTATACTTTCTGCTTTCAATCATACATTTCTCCACTATAATATTTGACACTCTCTTCCATTACAAGACAAAGCAGTAAATTATCCCAAATGTCTCACAAAAATATGATTATTTTCTGGAAATAAAACACCCTCCACATATCAAATCCAATTTAAGCACATTTGTTAAAGAAAAGGAACAAATGTGAGTATGTGCTCAGGAATTCTGCTTTGAAAAGTATATCCAGGGATGGAGTTTTTAAAGCTCCCCTATTTTATGAATGTAGCTCTATAAACCATTCACATGATTGGCATGCCAGGAAAAGGTCAAAAGTTACAAGCCTAAGCATAAAAACTAACAAGAGAGGCTACAGAGTTCATTAAAAGTCAATCCTATCCTTGTACACGGGACCAGATACTCACATTCTTTTAGTTTTATTGAATGACAAAATTAATTTCTTATAACCATAACAATTATTTTTAACATCATTCAAAGTACCAAGCACTTCCACATATGAGCTCATGCTAAATAAAGATGAGGCACAAAATGAAGCTGTTTCTGTTCTTCCTTCATATGTTTCTTCTATCTCCCTAGGCCTCTCCCTTCTATTTCATCAGTGCTGATGCTACCAGCCCTCAGGCAGAGGGAAGCAATCCTTGGCAGATAGTGTCTAAATCAAATTCTTCCCTTGATTTCATATTCTGGGGCTGTCAGCTCAAGATTCTGGACAGCTTTCTTGAAGGAAAACAAGGTCTCTCAGGACCCTCTTTAGCATATGTTCTAATGTTAAAGAGTTTATCATCTCTGTCTAGAAATAATGCAGTCAGGTCACAGCATTCATTCTACCCTTTTTTTTTTTTTTTTGGCTGTGGTACAAGTGACAAAAGGGCATGAAAAAGTCAATTTAAACAAAACTGCTGACCCTTGATATGCACTGAGTGTGAGCTCTGACAAATAATATTAACAGAACATCATTAAAGACATCTTCTGGGGGAAGGAAAAACAACAGGTAGGAAAATGTCCAAAGTAAACAAATCTGAATTCTTAAAATAGAAAGAGCAAAGCAAATATACACCATGAGCTAGTGCTGCCAGTCCCAGCTGCTTCAGTGGCCATGTATATGAAACTAATCTACTCAGATATTGGTACAAAATGTTCTTTCAGGAAAAGCTGTACATAGCCAAAGGCAAAAAGAAGAAAATTACATGGGAAAAAAAGTCAAGTGAAAACAAGAAGTTAAATAAACAAATAAATGTATAAATACAAGTATAGCTGTAGAGCAGAAGAGTGTGCTTGAGACTGAAAACAATGAAACACATTTGGTCTGTGTTGTAGAAAAAGGATGTGAAGGTTTTTAGACATGTATGTTCACCAAAGATTTCCTACACAGAGTGTGAATATTTGCATTCACTATTTTCTTTTTCTTTTTTTTTTTTTTTCCTTTCTGGTGGGTATTTCACAGTTTCTTGGACCATCAAGCTACAGAAGTGAAGATAGTAGTAAATGACTCGCACAACACATTTCTAACCTATTACTCAGATATCTGTTACAGGAATAGGTATTGATTCTGTGCCTGCATAAATGAAAGATGTGCCTGATGGCTCATGAGGGAAGGTATGTGACAGTCAGGAATTGTGGTTTTCTCCAGTAAATGTATGTGTCTTTCCAGACAGATGATCCTAGACTGTGCTGTATGTACTTCTAGTGGTGTTGGAATGGTTTCACACCAGTTCTGCACATTATGGTCACCAATTAAATTTAGGAATCCTGCCTTAGATGGAATCACTAGAGCTTGCTGGTGGCAGCCAGGGGAGCAGGTCTAGCTCTGTCTGTACAGAGCCTGTTTGCCCATGGAAACATGTTAACACCAGGATTTAATAACTGATTATCAGCAGTTTCCAGTGCAGAGGCAGGTATGAGAGTCACTGAGCAATTGGTATCTAGGCCACTGACAGGTGGTACTAGCCTGTGTGGAGATACTCCTATGATAATTCAGGGAAGAGGTGAGATGAGATGAGGATACTGCTGGTTTAGGAAAGTGGAATGTGAGATAGAGGCACAGGAGGAGATGATCCCAACAGAATGAAGGAGGCTGAAAATACCCCACCACTGTGTGCACGTGACCTGGGAGCACCATGAGCAGAGTCTGTGTAGGAGGTACTTAAGTGAATAAATGCACTATCCCCATTTTAAAGCTCTGACACCGATTTACTCTTTCCATTTATCTCAAGGGGACCAGGCACATGCTTGGAATTGTGCAAAGGCTGATTTTTTTCCTGGATCAGGACCCAAAGTGCTAAATGGTTAATTTGTGTTCATAGCTTTATCTACTGCATTATTTAATTATTGGCTCACTTACTGGCTAGCAGAGTTATGTATATTTAGTTCTATGTCCTATTAACCTCCCTTTATGAGTCTTGGATTTGTTCTTTCCACAGCTGAGACTGGAACTTCAGACTTAGCTGAAATCCTTGCTATAAGGTTGTAATGTGTGCTTAACCATTTGCACTTGAAGGCCTTACTGGAATAATTTAGTCTTCTTTTAGGCCTTACAGAGAATTGGTACTGGTATATAGGGAACCTTTGCCATGAGAAGACAAAGTGTTTGGGCTGTTTATATTTTTTATTCTCTTGCATTTATCATGATCTTGTTTCAATGTTCTTTATAAAATCAATTCAAATTAATAGCATTCAATAGCATCACTTCAATAAAATTGGAACCTAAAAAGAGAAGTATATGAATCAAGTCATGTTGGATACTCTGACATGGGTAAGTCTGCATCGTTTCTTTAGAAGAAAGATATTCCTCTATTTGCAGCTATATTAAGAACAAAATATATGCCTGCTAAGGTAGAAATTAACAGCAATGTCTAAGCACAAGTTTACACAACAATCATCTTTGTCTGGTTCTTTTTAATACTTAAGAAAGAAATGGCAGATAAGATCACATTAAAGCTTAAAAATAATAGTGTTTTCTAGCACTATTTTGATGTTTTCTCTTGTTTCTTTCAGGATTTTTCTTTCCTGGGTATCTTTGATGTGCCAGTGTTTGTTGCTCCATCTGCTTACAGGATCCTCTGCACATATATGAAGAAAACTATGTTCTGATGTGTCAAGCACCTTTTATTTCTGGGAACATGGACACTTAACATGCCACTAGTCTCAAGAGGCAGATGGCTATTTAGTGTGAACAAGACTTTCATGGTGGTTTGGAAGCCATCTCTTAGCAGAGTCTGCACAGCAAGGCCAGGCTTTGCATCCCCCAGCAAATTCACGTGGGTGAATTATCTCATGGACAGCAGTTATTCATGTTGCTAAACAAAGTGAGAAAACAGCCTGCAGTTGACCCAGGGGATGAAATCTTACACTCTTCTTTCATGGAAGAAAAAGAAGAGCAGAGCAAACTCCCAGGGAGGAACAAAGGACTAGAAGAGATTACATGAATCATCAAGTCCAAGCCCTGTCTACAACCAGGTAACATACTGCTGGATCAAAGAACTCTATTCTTTCCCACACTGCAAAACCCTTGGAGTATTTTGCAACATCTTATAATAATTTCCAGACCTTTACTACAAAAAGAGCCGTAAAAAATATTCTTGGCATCTTCCCACATTAAAAATTTTGTGCTTTCAATAAAAATGCGAAGACCCTTCCTAATCAGAGCTGGGGAAGAAATTCTTTCCTGAACTCATCATGGTGATCATTCTCACTCTGGTTACGAGAACAAGAGACAGCTGACAGGCACGAGAGAAATGCCTTCAGCCCTGGCTGTCCCAGGTCAGTGTGAGGGAATGAGAAGGAAGGGAGAGAAAAGAAATCTGGCATTCTATGCACCAGGTGCTAATGGGAGGTGACAGAGAGAGAGAGAAATGCTTTTTGCCTCTTTGTTCTGCATTTTGGAGGGGAAATAAAAGCTTCACATGCTCTATCTAAGCCATTTCCTACAGTTCCCAGGAGCATTTCTACCTGCTGTTTTCCAGTCTTATACAGTTCTCAGTAAGTTCTGATCTTCCTGACACCTTGTGTGTTGCCATATATTTATCTCTGCAGCAATTTTTCACAGTGTCAATGAGAAAATCAATGTACCAGACCTTTCAGCTGCAGAGCCATTCGTGCCAGTTTCGGGCAGTTGACCTCATGAGTTGATCCAAGTGCCCTCAAAAATGTTTGAAGGCTGTCCCAGACCCACTAGATGGCACTGTGTATGGCTGTACCAGACCTTAGGAGCCCAGGCAGAGTTGAGCAGCTTCAATCAGCTGCGTGGCTCTAATTCCCAGCACAAGTCTGTCCGCCTGGAACTTCACCCAGCTGTTCTGCCCCTTCAGCAACTTTCGGCTTCCCTCAGTCACTCTAAATTAAGGCTCTTTCAAATATTTACCAGTATGTTATTTTATCTTTTTTGATTTTTTTTTGCCTCAAGAAACTCCACGATTATATTTTTCCAGTTCCTGGATCTTCCCCAAAGCATTCCAGAGGTTTCAAGAAATATTTAGAAAGTCGGTAAGTCTGAGTGTCCTGGCTGGCTGGTGTGCTGTGTGTATGTGAGTGGAAGGGTACAAACTTCAACCAAGCCTTCCAAGAAAGTTGCAGATTACAGGAAATTTGACATGATTCTAACTTTCCATCTTGGTTGCACCAGTTTTTCTCTACAGGCTCAGTCTGGATCCCAATGAAATCAGTTGGGGAAAGAGGATTTCCACTGGGATCATGGAGAGTTGGATAGGAGTCTCTGTCAGGTTTCCAAACATTGAAAATGAGTGTGCTGACATTTGGTAAATCTTTCCTCCTTTTCTGATCAAGGTTTCTAACCATACTGTGTGCAGAATTATTGGTTTGTGCTCAGAGTGAGAACTGATGGGACTGTTGGGAAAACTGATGGGACTGCCATTTTCAGTCTGGAGAGCAGCACCTTTGCCAAGTCCATTTTTTCTAACTGAAATGGGACTTAAAATCTCCTTTCTTTCTGCCTTTGCTTCTGTACACTATTTCCTCATAGCCTCCTGTCTCTGGCTTTTAAAAGTTACTTTTGTGTTGCAGCTTCAGCATCATCCTGAGTAGGGCTTTGAGGCTCTTTTTTCAGTCATTGAAACCCTCTTTTCTGTCTCCCTAAGTAGAAGTGCTATTTGAAAAAACTCCACTCTCTCTCACATTGTTATTTAATTAAGTGCATTAGGCATCTTTCAATTATGTTATTCAAGATTTAACCACAAACTGATCAAGTGCAAGTTGAAAAAAATATCAGCAATTCATGGGTCTTGTGCATATATCATAGAATTATAGAATAGTTTGGGTTGGGTTGGACCCTTAAAGGTCATGTAGTGCAGCCCCCCTGCAGTGAGCAGGGACAACCTCAATCAGATCAGATTGCTCAGAGAACTGTTCAACTGTACCTTGATTGTTTCCAGGGATAGGGCACTTCTCTGGACAACCTGCTCCAGTGTTTCACTATCCTCATCATAAAAAAACTTCCTTGTATATAGTCTAAATTTTCTCTCTCTAAGTTTGAAACAACCACCCTCATTCTGTTGCAACAGGTCCTGCTAAGAAGTGTGTCCCCATCTCTCTTGTAAGCCCCTTTTAGCTACTGAAAGGCTAAAAGTTGTCTCTGAAACCTCCTCTTCTCCAGATCAAACAACTCCAACTCACAGCATTTTAAGCAGTCTCTCAGAGAAAGCTTTAATGACTAGGCAATGCAGGTCAGCAAAGCCCTGTGAGGAAGGGCAAATACTTTCATCAGGCCCCAGGTTGCTAGTTACTGCCCTTCATCTGAAGGCTATGGACTCCAGACATGGCAGGCACAGTAAGTGACTGTATGAGGGTTCTTAGAACTCTCTCATGTGGATGCTATGGCTCACAGGAGCAGGAGATAAGCAAAATCTCCCTCCAGAGGGAGGTACACCTCTGCTCATTAATCAATGCTTAATGTCACAGGGAGTTACCCCTAAATATAAACCCTGGATATAAATTGCAGAACAAGAAATTAGAAGAAACTGCAATCAGTGCTTAATATTACAGGGAGTTACCCCTAAAGATAAACCCTGGATATAAGTTGCAGAACAAGAAATTAGAAGAAACTGTGTGAGACTGAGAACACAGTTCTGTGCCCAGGTCACAGGGTGACTGTAGGTAAAACCCCTCAAAGGGGGAAGGGAGAGGGGAAAGAGAAAGAAAAGCATTCTGAAGCCCCTCTTTTACTCTTTTTCTTTGTTTTATAGCTGACTGTCCTTATGTTTTCCTAGTATATGCACAAAATACTAGTGCCATGAGGAAGTCCAGAAATTTAGAGATTTATCTGACTCAAATTTTAGTGTTGTGGCTGGTTCAGTACAGTAGCAGGTTTTCCTGGCATCTGCACAAAATACTAGTGCCATGAGAAAGTCCAGAAATGTAGAGATTTATCTGACTCAAATTCTAGTGTTGTGGCTGGTTCAGTACAGTAGGATGCCACAGATTTACAGGTTATTAAATTTGGCACTTATATTTGCTGGATAAAATAAATAAATTAAATAATAAAACAAAACAATACAAACCAAAAACAAACCAACATATCAACATGCCAAACCCAATGTACTTAGTCAGGTTTCCTGATGAAGAATGGTTTGCTGTAGATAGCTTTCTGAAGTAGATCTCAGACCTGAACATGATGAGGTTTGTACTGTACTCACTCATCACCCATGATGAGGGTTTGAGCTGTATTCACTGCAGGACCTCGAAAAACAATTCTTGAGACATTTTATCTCCAAATGTTTCTTAAAGTAGCTTTAACTTGCACAAGCTTGCAATGAAATCCAGAGAGAACTAAACAATAATATTTTCTGAATTTTACCTGTCCCATAGGGTAGGATTTACTGTAGTGGTGCAGAAGCCAAAACTTGAATCCCACATGTTCCATTACATCCATGTAACATTTTTTCCCCAATTTCGAATGTATTCACTTCAGAGATGATGGGCACATCTTACTT
>NW_008658905.1:8160-14192 GCF_000695815.1 Acanthisitta chloris
GTTTATCAGTCTTTGCAACTGACAGATAATTCCTGGCATCTCTGAACATAATTTTTGAGAACTCTGGGTGAGAAAACTGGGTCAAAACAGTTTGCTTCAGCATTCCTTTAGATAATGAACTTAAGTCTTCCTAAAGTGTTGCATGGTCTGGTTCATAATCTTGTTTCATAAGTTTGTTTGCTTCTTAAGAGGAAAAGGTATTTTGAATAAAAATCAAAACAAACAAACAAATAAAAAAGGCAAACAAAAAAAGGAACCAAAAACACAAAAAAAACATTGCCGTAACATTCACCTCAAAACAAACAAACAAATAAAAAAGACAAACAAAAAAAGGAACCAAAAATACAAAAAAAACATTGCCGTAACATTCACTAGGTCTTTAAAGAAAACTTTTCACAGATGCTGACAGCTGTGTGAGAATAGTTTGTCCTTGTAGACAGAAAAAACTAACCAAATATTATGAAAATAGAAGCTGTGAAACATCAGTAGTGGTTTTCCATATGACAGCTAATTGCATGCCTGTGTGTTCAAGTTTTGTTCTGTGTCTTTTGCCACTATCAATGACTCATATTTAAATAGTGTAGAGAATAATATGTATTCACTTCTCCTGTAAATTCTTGTTTGGTCCTCTAATGGAGCAATTAACGTGAGCATGTGATATTACCAGGAAAGTTGGCAAACACAAATCAAAAAGGTTTTTGATGGTGAGCCTGGAGGAATCCTCCCTGAGTTCAACGTGTGCATGGGAGTTTTATAAGCAATTAAATTCTATCCCTGAAAATCCTACCTTCAAAGCTTTTGGATCACCTGGAGAGTTTTTATGGTTGGCTGCAATTAAAGAGAGCATAGAAGCTTGTAGGAAAAGCTCAAATAAGGAAAAGAAACATGAAACAAATATGTTCAAATGCCCTTAACCTCCTCCTTGCTAGAGTGTTACTTTCCATCCTGTATTGATGCTGCTTTAAACAGATGCTGCATTTGAAATTTATTGGCAGGATTATGAGGCAGCACAGAATGTGCTTTTTCACTTACCAGACTGCAGCAGAAGAGCTAAACTTTAAGAAATACAACAAGTTGCACAAAATATTCTGCAATAGAACAAGACCTCCATGGGATGGAACCACTGGATTTTTACTTTTTTTTTTTTACATTATAATATTTAAAGACATCAGCCATGCTTCTGTGTGTGCTGCATCCTACCACAATATCTACCACCATCCTATTCCTGCTTTGGCTCACAACAGCATAGGAATCCCCAAGCTTTCTCTGCTCTTTCTTGTGTGACTCTCCAGCAACAGATTATTGCCTTCTATGCTCTCCCCCCTAGAAAGTTTCAGTGACTTTACTTGCTGGCAGTAAGAGAACAAATGAATTGCAGCCTCCTGTTGCCATTGCCTGGTACAGTACATGTTTTGTAAAGTATGACAGGGAGTGTCTGTTCCACATTAACATTGTGGCTGTATCCAGTCCTGATGGCCTTTGAACTGGGAGATGCAGGGCACTGGGAAGCTGCCCTTGCCCGTTTGCTATTGTATGCCTGAGCATGAGGTCAGAGGAAAAGCATGTGGAAAAGCCACAATATGTAGGGAAGGAGAATTTTGCATCCTCATTTCCCCCTGTGCAGACACAGAGCCCAAAGCATGGGCTGACCTCTTGCCCTTTAAGTACAGACTGTCCTCAATTAAACCTGTCAAGACACTTCAGGTCTAGCTGTTCTTTCCTTAACAGCAGCATAACATTGCTAATTCAACAGCTGAAGTGGGAAAAATCAGATCCATCTTGTCTACACTATGATTTTTCCGTGCCTATAAACCACAAGTGGCTGCAGGTTGCATCTGTCAGCATGTAAACATGACTTCAGCTAGTGTTTGTCACAGCAATGTGGCTTGTTTAAAGAGTTATGTATATCCCAATTACTGTTGAACATTTACCACCACAAAGATTCTGGTGGCAACACAGACTTGACAGCAGCAATTATGTTCCTTGCCTCTGGAGAGACACCAGGACTGTCAGTCTCTTCTGAACTGCTGCTGGCTGTGGTTTCTCTTCAGGTGGACCAGAAGGTGGTGCAGAGGAGATTTTTGGAGCCATGCTTTGTGTGTCCTCTCCTGACCACACTGAAGAAAACACGTGGTTTTCATAGTGCCTTTAGCCTGCTGCTCTCTTTACTGCTCTGAGAGCGACTGCTGCTTAACCAGTAGGAGAATACATCATTGC
This sequence comes from Acanthisitta chloris, assembly GCF_000695815.1. Lineage (NCBI taxonomy): Eukaryota > Metazoa > Chordata > Aves > Passeriformes > Acanthisittidae > Acanthisitta > Acanthisitta chloris. Next base: position 10,378 of record NW_008658905.1, read on the forward strand.
TGAGCCAGCAGCCTGGAAATGTTAATGTTGCTCTGTGGTTTCTTCAGGACTCTTGGCCAGCATTTACCTCATCAGATGTATCTTTCCTTTGCTTCCCTATCCCAGCCTGTGCTTTATTCTCAGTGCAATCTATTTTCCATGAGTGACAAGTCTGGGGGTCCCCAAAGGTACTTAAAAGAAAGCAGGATGTAAAATTAAATACACCAAGTATATGGGAAGAAAAGAGGGAAAGAAATGGGAAACGCACACACTCTCTGCTGACATGACAAATGCTAACCCCAGGAGACAACAGCAGGAACAGAGTCTGGGAGAGGAGCACAGCAGGACCAAGGAGTAGGCTTGGGTGGGCGAAGAGGCGAAGATTGTGATTCCAGCTGAAGCTGATGAGACTGCAGAAGAATGGAGGCTGAATAAATTTACAGAATCTACAGAAGCAAAACTGGAGTCCTGTAGCCCCTTTTTTTCCATAGAGACACTATTATCATCCTTGTTTCACAAGTGGAGTAACAAAATGTTTAAGTGATTTGTTTTTGGCAGGTTTGGAGGCCAGATTTCTCCAGCCCTTAGGCATAGACATGACCAAGAGATTTCTGTTATGTGTATTACCTTCAGGTGGCTTGGAGAACATTGATTAAAGTGACTTTAACTGGGTAAGACTCAAAATTCAGATACCAGATTGTGGTGGGAGGAGGTCTCTTTAGATCAAACTTCGGTTTTGACTTTCACCTTGCTTTTTTACTTCCTTTAGAAACAAAATAAAATAAAGACGTGGTGCTAAAAATGTGTGAAAGGAAGCAGAAGACTAGTTCTCAATATTTCCCTTTACGTATGTAAGTTTTGGCCTGGTGGTATTAGGCCCATCCTGTGAATCAGCTGAAGGGTCAATAAATCTAGAGCTCACTGGGATTACATGCACATTACCTCCACTCTGGTTTCTGATTGATGCTTCCATTAGTTACCATGACCATCAGTGTGTACTTTGCCTTCAGCAATGGAAAACACTGGGGCTAGTTCTCAACCTGTCAGCCTGATTCTCCTGTTTGGTCAGATGATCTGGGATGCTTGCACATGTCAGTTTGTCCCTCCATGGGGCACAACCCGTTTCCAGTTCCCTTGTGACAATACATGTATTGGTACTAAACTTCCCAGTCATAATCCAACACAACCATTTCCTGTGGATAATCAGCTGACTAACCTTTTCCTTTTCTAATTTTCCAGAGTCTGTGGTAGGTACTGCACAAGCTCCTGTCTCCCTTTCCCCCACCTCACAAAGAGCAGAGGTTAATCCTGGTGTAAATAGATGGGTAGAGTCAGAAAGGTGACAAAGAAGAAAAGAGAGATGCTGCTTACAGTCTGTAGCAAACACTATCCCACTGCCTTTCCAGTGTATGCTCATGCCTTTGTGCTACTGTAATGGTGCCTTGAAAATGGACCTTAATTTCATAATGACATATGGCAATAGTCCTTTCCTGACAAGCATCCATGACTGTGGTTAGTAAGCATCTATTTGAAAACAGAAAAGACAAATAGTTCTTACAGTAATTAAGTCTCCAAGGGTTTTCTCTTCCTACTGCAGGTCCAAAAGAGAATCTGTTTTAAAACACATCTTAAATATTTCTACTGTGTATTAGTAAGGGTGTTTCTCAATAAGGGCTGAGGATTAAGAACATGGGGATATCGATTACATCCTCTTTTAGATTTCCACAGTAGGTTTCCAAGGAGGTAGCTAACTAGAACTAAATAGACAACCACATTTGTGCTGAATAGCTAAAAAGCAAAGGAAACACATTATGTGGTTTTCAAAAACAATTTGTGAATTGTGGAAAAGATATGTAATGTTTCTGCTGAAGAATTCCATCATAAGTATCTATATGTTTCTCATTTCACTTCAAGAATTTTCAACAATGAAAGTCTTTCTTGGGACCTTCATAAATAACTAAATAACAAGCAGCATCACTGTCATGAAATGCATTTATAAATGAGCTTAGTACTACACGGCTGCTCTGAACACTGCATGTATTACATGCAAAAAATTAATTTTCCACCTCTGACAGATGGGTTTATAAAACTGATTAAAATAAATAATATTGTTTTTACATGGGTTGGGTTTTTTTTGGGGGGATGACTATTTTTTATAAGAGAACCCCACTAAACCATTTCACAGACACCTTTGGCCTTGCACAACATACAGCACCATATGCGTGCACTTTTCAGAATTACTTCCAGGCACAGAAAGGAACAGATGTGGAGTGGCTATTGCCTTGGCAGTTTGACCTGCAGCATAGGCACCTCATTTTTGTTATCCTTCACTTTCCACTGATCATGCATCAGTTCCCTTTACATCTCCTCTTTTCTCACACATGCCTATTCATGTCAGAACTGATTCTCTTTGGTAATTACACTTGTCTTCAGATTACCTTCAAGATCATACAAACATTTGCTTTACTTTTGCCTTTCAGTTCACTGGCTGCTTTGGCTAAAGCTGAGTATGGAAGCATTAAAATACCAGGGGAAAGCCTGCTGTCACAGAGAGTTTGATCCAAAGTCCTTTGAAGTCATTCACAGACAGAGCTTCCCAACTATTGCTTTTGGGCTTTAGATCCACCCATGGCTTTCTACTCCAACAAGAAGTATAAGTATTTAAAAGTTTTCAAAAGATTTTTCTGATGGGATTACCAGTTTGATTTTCTGAATAATGCTCTCTGAAGATTCAGATAAACACGTCACCACTTGAAAGCTCTCCCTAACACCTCAGGCTGAGATTAGACATCCTCTGCAGTCACAGTGCTCAAAGTTTCACAAACAGTGGAGAATTTCAGTCTTACAACCAATCTGCTCTTTGGTCTCTCACAGCTGAGAAAGGATACACTTTCTTGATTCTAACACCAGAACCATCTGCTGGTTTTGAAAACATAGTCTTCACTATTGAAATGGTTTGAATTCTGGTTCAATATTACTGGAAATAACTTTGCATCGTTTTGTTATGCAAAGAGGGTTCTTGTGCAATTTCTGATTTGTTATTGTCATGTAATTTCTCTCAATCAGTGTATTTCTTTCCAGTAGTCAGATTGTTTATATTTGAAAGGTATCATCTTAAGGGAGGCCCTAAATTTTTGATCCACAGCTATGGACAGAGGTGGCTGTTCATGTCATAGAAAGACCATCTATAGCAGGTAGACACAGGCACATATATAACATGTGCAACTAAGTGCTTACATGCCCAGTTTCTTTTCCCATAGTTTAGGCCCCTTAAGATATTTGTTGGTAAAAACTTGAATTGTTTTTGGAGTATTGTTTAGAGGACTAGAAGATTCCATATATGATCCTTTAATATTTGATTCTAAGTCTGAAATGCTGCTAACATCTGAGGAATGTTTTGGTTTTCTTGATAAAAATCTGCACTCTTTCACTCATGGCTCAGTCTGCTAAATTCAGGTACCATGCCCCACAATGATGCATTCTGTATCAGAGTCCCATTTAAAATTAAACCCTAGGAAATGCTGCACTGATTCTACATGCCATATAGGAAAGCATTGTGACGAATAGAATTATTTCGTAATGGCACAGAATTTTCAAATTTTAATCCAAGTGCTTTGCTGAACTGATGCATTCAAGCAATTTCTTCTTCCAGCTCTAGCTGAACACTGTACTTGGACTTATTGAGTTTATCTTCCTCCTTTGGAAAGTCCTTTTTACTGAAAATGAACAGAGTAACCAGAGCCATTTATAGGGCAGGGCAAGAAGGCAGGAAGCCTGAACAGCTCTCTGAGCAATGCCAAATCTGTATATATTGTTGATTTCCACAGTAGACCCCC
>NW_008658906.1:0-1308 GCF_000695815.1 Acanthisitta chloris
AGTCCCTGGGGTGTTTGGGGGGTCCTATGGGGATGATGATCCCTTGTTATCCTGAATCTCCCTCCAGAAAACTCCTACAGCAGCTGGTGGTGTTTGGGGAGGGGATCCCTGAGGAGTTTTGGGGTGTCCCAGGGGGACAATGATCCCTCATTGTCCTGGCTCTGCCCTCCAGAAAGCTCCTGCAGCAGCTGGTAGTGTTTGGGGGGGATCCCTGAGGAGTTTTGGGGTGTCCCAGGGGGGACAACAATCCTTCATTGTCATGGATCTGCTGCAGGATTTGCTGTGGCTACTCCAGAGTCTCTCTGGCCACGTGGGATGGAGACTGGTGTCCCCATGTCCCTGCTGGGGTGCAGGTGTTGTCCCCCCCAGTCCCTGCCCCAGTCTGAGCTGCTGTCCCTGCTGCAGGTGAAGAATGTGACGGATGGGGCCAGTGTGCAGGATGAGACAGCCACACTGGCCTACTCAGAGAAGCCAACGAGCCCCATCACTGCTCCCCCCTACAGCCCTCCCTCCTACAGCTCCCCCCAGAACGGCTACTACCCCTCAGGCACCTTCAGCACCCACGGGTGAGTGTGGGACAGGGGCTGGGAGGGCTGGTCTGGGTGTCTGTCCATTGCCCCTCACTGCCCAAAGGTCATTGAGGCTCTGAGCGAGTCCAGCCAAGGGCAACGAGGGCAGGAAAGGGCTGGAAAATATGGGGAAGGGCTGAGGGAGGTGGGGTTTGTTCAGCCTTGAGAAGAGGCTCAGGGGTCACCATAGAACCAGGACACATCCCCAGGGACAGGACACATCCAAAGGAATGAGGAAGGGCTGAGGGAGTTGGATGGGCTCAGGGGTGACCATAGAACCGGGACACGTCCCCAGGGTCAGGACACATCCAGAGGACCAGGACACATCCATAGGGACAGGACACATCCATAGGAATGAGGAAGATCTGATGGACTTGGGTGGGCTCAGGGGTGACCATAGAACCAGGACACATCCATAGGGACAGGACACATCCATAGGAATGAGGAAGATCTGATGGACTTGGGTGGGCTCAGGGGTGACCATAGAACCAGGACACATCCATAGGGACAGGACACATCCATAGGAATGAGGAAGGGCTGAGGGAATTGGGTTTGTTCAGCCTTGAGAAGAGGCTCAGGAGTCACTATAGAACCAGGACACATCCCCAGGGAGAGGAACCATCTATAGGGACAAGACACATCCATAGGAATGAGGAAGGGCTGAGGGAATTGGGTTTGTTCAGCCTTGAGAAGAGGCTCAGGGGTGATCTCATGGCTCTCTCCAACTCCCTGACAGGGT
>NW_008658906.1:1364-2250 GCF_000695815.1 Acanthisitta chloris
CCAACTCCCTGACAGGGTTGGAGAGAGGTGAGGGATGTGTGTCCTGCCATGACTGCAGAGAGAGGACTAGAGGGAATGGCCTTGAGCTGAGCCAGGACAGAGTCAGAGGAGATATTAGGGAACATTTTTCCCTGTTAGGGTGTTCAGGCACTGGGATATTGCCCAGGGAGGTGGTGGAGTCACCATCCCTGAAGGTGTTCAAGGATCTGGCACTGGAGGATATAGTTTAGGGGTTACAACAGCGACAGGTTAATGGTTGGACTTGATCTCAGTGGTCTCTTCCAACCTTGATGCTTCTATGCCTCTGTCCCCTCTGTGCTGAGCTGGCTGCTGTCCCCTGTCCCTCCCAGTGACCCCCATGAGCAGGGGCTCAGCCCCAGCCCCTCGGAGGAGAAGGAGAAGGAGAAGCCCCCCAGGCCCCCCACGCGCCGCGGCCGTCGCCGTCGCCGCAACCCCGAACTGGATGAGTCGCAGTACGAGACCGACTACACCACGGCCGTGGAGTCTGGGGATGAGAAGGACCAGGACCAGTGGGCCAGGTGAGTTGGGGACCCTCAGGAGTACCCCCAGACCTGGAGCTGCCCTGTGGGGCTGACTGGTCCCACCTCCCACAGCCTGTACCCCCCAATCACCTCGGATGGGACGCGGCAGAAGTACAAGCAGGAGTTCGACTCGGAGCTGCGACGCTACAAACAGCTCTGTGCAGACATGGACAGCGTCAACGACCGCCTGGGCCAGCTCAGCAAGCAGCTGGACAGTGTCCCTGAGGACAGCTCCCAGTACCAGGTCAGCTGTGGGAATCTGGGATGTGGTGGGGGGATCAGGAGTGGGTGGTGGGAAGGGGCTGGGATGGGTGGTTGAGGCTTTGGGATGGTGCAAGATGTAG
>NW_008658906.1:2586-2914 GCF_000695815.1 Acanthisitta chloris
GGTTTTATGGAGCTCCTGGGATGGGTGTTTGGGGCCTTGGGATGGTGCAAGATGAGATGTTGGGATTTTATGGAGCTCCTGGGATGGGTGCTCGGGGCTTTGGGATGGTGCAAGATGGTTGGGATAGATTTTATGGAGCTCCTGGGATGGGTGTTTGGGGCCTTGGGATGGTGAAAGATGTAGGGGATGGATTTTTTGGAGCTCCTGGGCTCGGGGCTTTGGGATGGTGCAAGATGGTTGGGATAGATTTTATGGAGCTCCTGGGATGGGTGTTTGGGGCCTTGGGATGGTGAAAGATGTAGGGGATGGATTTTTTGGAGCTCCTGGG
>NW_008658907.1:0-742 GCF_000695815.1 Acanthisitta chloris
CCCCATACCTTGTTTTGGGGGGTCACCCCCTTTACCTGTACACATTGACACCCCCATCCCTTGTTTGTGGGGCACCCCCTTCCACCTGTACATTGACACCCCCAGGTTATTTGGGGGGGTCACCCCCTTCACCTGTACCACCTGTACATTGTCCACCCAAGCTTGGTTTGGGGGGGTCACCCCCTTCACCTGTACCACCTGTACAATGGCCCCCCCATCACTTGTTTCTTGTTTGTGGGGCACCCCCTTCCACCTGTACATTGACACCCCCAGGTTATTTGGGGGGGTCACCCCCTTCACCTATACCACCTGTTGACTGCCCCCCCAGCTTGTTTTGGGGGGTCCACCCCCTATACCTGTACATTGACCCCCTGCATACCTTGTTTTGGGGCGTTCACCCCTTTTCACCTGTACCACCTGTACACTGATGTTCCCTATACCTTATTTGGGGGGGGGTCACCCCCTTCCACCTGTAGATTGACCCACCCAGGTTGTTTTGGGGGGCTCACCCCCCTTTCATCTGTACCACCTGTACACTGCACCAGATTGATTTGAGGGGGCCACCCCCTTTACCTGTGTATTGAACCCCTCACATGTTTTTTGGGGGTTCAGCCCCCTTCACCTGTAGAACGACCCCCCTCATTTTGGGGGGGGGGTCACACCTTCAAATGATCCCCCCCAAACTGTGTATTGACCCCTCCAGGGTGTTTGGGGGGGGTGTCACCCCTTTCACCTGTACATT
>NW_008658908.1:0-806 GCF_000695815.1 Acanthisitta chloris
GCCAGACCGACCCATGAAGTTCCTCAGAGAGCACTTTGAGAAATTAGAAAAGTTCAGTGATTTTCAGGTGCCTTAACTGTTATCCAGTTTTCAACTGAAAAAAAAAAAAAGATTGGTTAAAAAGTTTCAAATGTTTTGCTACATTTTTATTTATCAGGCAACTGCGAAAAAACAGGAAGAAACCCCCAACCCTTTATTTGCTGATGTTACTATAATATTGGCTACTGTGTAGAATTTTTTGTGCTAACACCAACATTATACAATGAGAAATAATTAACCTGCACTGGTTAAAATAACCCACATTGTTATGAGCAGACTTTGTGTTGTGATACATAGTATCCTGAACTTTCACCTATGGGAAGAATCTGCCTGTTGGAGAAAAAGATGCTGTTCCCTGTTTATTCCAGTGTCAGGTGATATGTTTTTCCCTTCCCCTAAACCTAAAGAAAATCAGGGAACCAGCAAGTTCTGAAAATCACTGAGCAGTTTGCTATTTCATTTCACTGCTCCCTCTTGTCTGCTGTGCTCATCCCAGGATCCCCTGACATGGGATGCATCCAGAGAGACCTCACTTACTGTGACTGTCTTCAGGAGCAGCATAGAGGGGGAAACATAACAACATTCCCAGACAAATTCTTGCTAAAGCCAGTGGATGTCTTTGCAGGAAGAGCATGTTGTGTGGGGACAGCTTTTCCCTGGGGATGGGATTCCTCCAGAAATAAATGGGAGCACAGGGCAAGTTGTTCGTTAAACAAGGCCTTAGTCAGCCAGAGAATTTATTCATATGCTTAGTTTAGTAAGAGAGT
>NW_008658909.1:0-6762 GCF_000695815.1 Acanthisitta chloris
AAGCTGTTAAAGCAGGTGGGGGCAATGGGGGTGAGGGGAGCCAAGCATTCCCATGTGGGGGTGTGGAGCCAAGCATACCCATAGGGATATAAACTGGGGTTTGGACCAGCACAGAGGCCCTTTGCCTGCTGGATTCCCAGAGGACAAGTGCTGCCACTGGACTTTCAGGAGAGGATCGGATCTGTGGGATCACTCCTTCAACAGACTCATCACTCCAGGACGACTCAGCCACCATTTAATCAGTCAACTACCAACACTCTGACTGAGAGGGTGTCAGGTTACTTTCTGATTCTGTCAGTGGTTTCTTTTTGCACTGTTGCATTTGTTGTTTCATTTTTAGTATTAAATTGTATTTCTGACTTGGAGTCTATCACTGGTTTGCTTTCAAACCAGCACATAGTGAATGATCATAATGGGCAAAACCCTGCTGTGATGGATACAGTCCTCCTCCTGTTTGAACTAACTGAACTTTGGCTCAAGGGGAAGTTTGGCTAGTGGGACTAACCTAACTTAATCTTATTGCAGGAGACTATAAGTGAGAATACAGCATCAATCACCCTCCCCCCTCACAAAAAAAATATTGAAATTGTTTGGCTAGTGACTGGGCAGATATCTGGCCAAAATTGTGTGATCACAGCAGAAAATCTGACTATGAATCAACCATTTTATGCTGTAAATAATCTGCAGCCATCAGATCTATTGCATCTGACTCTGCAGTGGAGATCTCCCCTTGAGTAGGGGCACCTCACAAGCCTACTCCTCGAGGCTTAGAGGTCCCTTACCTAACACCAGACCTCAATGGGCTGGTGACATTTTTTTGGTATGCATGTAATATTTGGAATAGATTTAGTTTAGGTCACACAAAAAAACTTGTATCCCATACTCACTTTACATGCAGCAAATAGTACCATCTCAACTGCTAATCCTTGTGTATTTATTAAATATTTTACATACCTGAATTTATTGATTAAAACTTGATAAACTAACTACCATATCAGATCTGTCTGACTGAGCTCTGGCTACTCTACTGCAACACCAACCCACACACCTAAACTCTTTTTTACCTCTCTCTGTTTTAATCATTCTAATTAATTTCTACAAACTCTCCTGAAATGCCACTTTTAACACTGATCATGATTCTTCATCAAGTCATGCCAAAGTCATTGAAGTAATTAAGCATAATAGTATTTTATTAGGAAACAAGGACTGATTTCTATTTCTGTATTTGTGTATTTCCCAGTAGAATTAATACTGTTTCTAACTCTTGTCTTGAAGGACTACTGCATTAATACTGCTATCAATAACAACAGTAACAGCAATAATATGCAGATAGTACTAATACAGGAAGCTTACTTTTGAAAACACTTTCCTGTAAAAGTTCATAAATATAAAGCATTACTCCTTTTTATTTTTCTATTAATATTCCTGGGATATATACACGGACAATAAACACTGATGCATACTGAAGAACCCTTTTTTGTTCTTGTTGTTGCTCTGAAGTGCTAGTTTTTGAAATAATTTCTTCAGCTATGCCTCTTTAGTGAGTGCTTATCAAAGGAGCTGACATAGTATCACCCAGTAATCCACAAGTTTATCATCATATTCTGCAAAACACTCCAGTGATGCAGCAACAGTTTGAAGGTCATTATAATCTCTGAAGGTCAATTTTCTGAAGCATGGTTCAAAGCTTTTGCTATACACAGGGATGAACTGGGTGTTTTGAGGCAGCCTACTTCAATTGGAAGCTAACTTGTGAATAATCCAGAAATACTTCACAAATACTTCTAAGATCCACTTTCCTAATCCAAAGGTGTGATAGGGTGCAGCCAACCATAGTAATTCAACTTGGAACAAGTTATTATCAGATAGAAAACATGTTGGTAGGCTGAAAGGTGCTGAAGATTTTAAAGACTTCAAATGATTTCTTGAACAGAATATGCACTTTCCTACTTGTCTGTTTCCCCATATCTGTCATTTATGTGCTGCAGCAGAGCTTTTTCTACCCAAGAAAAGTGAATAAATTGAGAGTATTGGGATGGAAACACCATCCTCTAGCAACTCTACCCTCAAATTTCTATGATTCTCTAAAACTGTCTGCCCAATTAAGTTTATATCCTCTCACATAGACACTGTGCATGCAGTTCTCACTACCATAGTGTAGCCTGTCCTTAGACTTTGATATTTTAGCCTGAGGCAATGCAGGGTGGTCTCCTGAACAAACAGTATAAACCAGCTTACTAGAACAGAGACAGGAGCAATTAAGCATCAGTGGAAACATTAATATAGAACTTCTGTGCAAATTGAGAGCCTTCATTTGCACTTTAGAAGTTTCTTGTATCTGTTTTTACCTTAGCTTGTAAGGATGAACACTTTGTTCTCTCTTTTGCCAACCCCCTCTGTCCCATTTCCCGTGGTTATTAACACCTCAGAGTAGCTCTCAAAGAAGTGGTAAAGTTGATGCTCTGACACATAATAGGCACACAGAATCATTCCCAGATCATTCAGGCTGGAACTGGCCTCAGGAGGTCTCTGTTGCAACCTCTAGTTACAATACTGTCAGTTCTGAGCTTAGATCAGGTTGCACAGGTCTTCTTCCAGGTGAGGCTTGAAATTCATCAAGTACAAAGATAAGCTGTGGAGCCTCTCTTCACAACCTATGCAGCTGCTTAATCATCTCTATAATGATTTCCAACATCTGCACCATATCCATTTGAAACCACCTTTCCTTCATTTTACTGGTGTTTTGTTCCATCCTCTTACCAGGCACACCTGTGAGACGTTGATCTCTGTGCCCTTTTCAGGACATCTGCTGCTCAGCAGGTAATGTTACTCTCAAGACACATCTAGAGATAGGGTTCCTCAATACGAAACTCCTTTCAGGTTTGTACATAAGCACAAAAAGAATGGTATTGCAGTACACCTGAGAGGAAATTTGACAGCAACACGAGAACACTTGTGAAGAGAAGGACAGACATTAAAAAAGTTTAGTTTATTACCTATATAGAAGCCAAAACATATTTAATGGTCTGAGCTCTATTCATATTTTTTTTCATTATAAATATATAATATATATATTGGAAAGTGATTAACTTCAGAATGTTCAGTCGCTCTCTAAGAAGGCTGGTTCTGTAACTCTGCAGATATAATAATCTATCTCTATACAGTTACACTGTGTTTTATGCTGTGCCAGCACTATAATCTGTAGGACTTTTAAGTTCAAAGCTCTAGGTGAACTTTATCTTCCTAGTCAAGTACAATAGTTCTGTTTGAGAACCTTCTCTCCTTCCATATTTATTGTTTGTTACTTTTGTTCTGAGCAGAAAACATGCTAAAAAGAAGAGAATATGAAAGCATACAGAACCATTGGTGTATGGCAAGAATAACCACTCAATTTCTCAGTCAGAACATGGTATTTCCCCATTTTATTAATGTTTCACCCTGTGTAATTTCAAGGATCAGATTTTAATTAGAAGTCAGCCTTGCCCATGCATATAATTCCATGTCTGCATGTTTAACACTTAATACAGCAAATGCATTTAAAAACCAGGTGTTTTTCAGTAAAATTGATGAACTAAGCATGTCAATTAAATTGTTCCAGTACTTTAGATCAGAGTTCACTTGTACTACCTTCATCAGCCCATGATTTTCTGAGGTTTCTACTGTTTCCTTGATATAAATAACAATCACCCTAAATTATCATAATATCTCTACATTGTCCTATGTTTTCCTTCCTAATTTTTTCACTTTAAAGGCTTTGCTGTATAATTTTTTTCCTTTTCCTTCTCATTTATTTGTAAGCTATTATCAAGCACTTTCAGCAAGCTAGTTACTTTGTCAGAAGGCTTATGGTAAAAGAAATAATGAAAACAGAGCCCTAGGTCTACGTTGACCTCAGATCTTCACCTACCAGATCTGACTGGTCTTTGCCAAGAGGGCTAAATGTTACTGCAGAAGAATGATAGTCTGTGTGCCTAATCACCAGATTCCGTCCAGGCATATGTCCCTCAGTATAGAACAGATTATAATTTATAAGACACTGTTGCTCATTGTATTCAAGTGCCAATGATAGGCAGGACAACAAAAGCAATTTAATTTATAACTGGATTAGTTCTCTTATACTGCATTTACTGTAAGCACTCCAGGCAAAACAATCCATCCATGACCAAAATCTTTTAATATACCAGTCACAAAGAGGACAGTGTTGCGTGACATGTGACCCACCTTCAATACAAAGAAACTGCAGTGGTCATAAGTAGTCATGTGTTTCTTTCTACTACTCATCTAAATTATTTTCCTTGCAGTATGGGACATACAACCCTGACATTTTGTTTGTTATAGTCCATTGTAAATTTTCTTTTTTGTGACAAAGAAATTTGTGGAAAATCTGAAAATCATGCAAATAAATATTTGTAACCTTTTTTATGTTTTTAAAACTACCTAAGCCAAAATAGAATCATAACTGTGAAATTTAAGATTTTTACATGATAAATTATACAGGTAGATGAAACCACTGAGTGCTATACAGACACAGCAGGTAATACTGCACAGTATCAAATATCACTAGAGTGCCCTTTAGACTATAACATTTAGAGATTTGTATTAAAGATATGCCTGAGTTTATAATAATATTGTCAGATTTGTTTTAATCATTATTTAATTTAATTTTCTGGCTTATTTAATTTCTTCAGCATTTCTTCACAGCTACCTGTAAGGAGGTTGCTGTGAGGTGAGGGTTGGTCTCTTCTGTCATGTCTCAAGTGAAAGGACAAGAGGAAATGGCCTTAAGTTTACCACGGGAGGTTTAGATTAGATATTAGAAGAAAACTTTTCGCTGTCAGAGTTGTTAGGCATTGGAATAAGCTGTCCAGGGAGGTGGTGGAGTCACTGTCTCTGGAAGTGTTAAAGAGACATCTGGATGTGAAACTTGGCAATATGCTTAAGGGTGATTATAGTGGTGCTGGGTCTAGATAGTCCTGAAGGTCTCTTCCAACATTGCTTTTGTGAAAAAGTTGCAGAGCACCCCATATACAAGACCAGTCATAATAACACTCTCTTCTTTTGATGTTCTAGAATAATTTAAAATATCATAAATTCTCAAGAGGGTAAATCTTCAAGCATGTCAAGATACTTAAAGGATGAATCACTTTTAACAATAGTGATTTTCAACTATGAATTAACTTTGACTTTACTACTTTTCCTATCATTTGCATTTTAGCAAGTGTGGTCTGTAAACTACAATTTCTAACAAAACATAGCAAACCATTGAGAATATTCTTTAAACAAATATGGATTTTCAATGTCACTTTTCCAAACAAATTCATCATAACTAAACAAAACTAGTTGTTTTATTTGGTGCCCTGAATAGCCTCTTTTTATTTCATAAAATGAAGTCAGATCAAGATAATTCTTACTAGTACCTTGTTATTTTATCCTCTATCAAGAAAAGGAAAGCAGAAAATGAAAAGTTCAACTATAATTTCCCAATGCCAGTTCACTTATTTCAAGGAGGTCAGAATCACAGCCGACATTCAAACCACTTTTAATTTCTTCACCAACCTAGTTAATTCTCCTCAAACTCTTGAACTCTTCCTGAAGTTAACTGCAGTCAAATCTACATCCTTGTAGCCTCATAGAGTTGAAGTGTGTGAGAGAAAGAATTTGGAAAATAAACTCAGTATACCTGACCTGCAAATTCAGAAAGGAGTATTCCATGGTGTGTTCAACACAGTGAAACTATCCTTCCAATAGGGTTCTGCACTTAGTCTAATTACCCCTGGATTAAGCTTAAAACCGGAGGTGGGCACCCTTGAAACAGTTTCTTGAGCCCCCAAATTATATCTCAATATCTATGCTTTCCAGTCTTCTAGACATGTCATAGGATGAAGATTTTCTGGCTTTTCTAAACAACCTTATAAATTCCACAACTAAAGGATTAAAATATTTCACAAAAGTCAGTGGATTTTGTAAGCACAACACTTGCGGGCTTGAAATCCGTAAATAATTGTATTGCATTTGTGTACCCAGGCTTTTTTACCAGTGGGAGTGGCTACAAGGGTGACTTCTGTTAGAAGCTTCACCGTGTTCAGCAAAGCCAATGTCAGTGACTCCAGGGCAGACCTGCTGCTGGCCAAGGCTGGGCCAGTCAGTGATGGCAAAATCGTCTCAGGGATAACATATATAAGAAGGAAAAATGTTATTGTGCAGAGGTAATTGCGGCCAGATAATATAGAAGTGTGAACATGTGAGAGGAACAACTATGAAGATGCCAAAGCCACTGGAGAAAGAGGAGGAAGAGGTACTCCATATGCTGCAGCTGAGAATCCCCTGCAGCCCATGGTGAAGACCATGGTGAAACAGGCTGTCACCCTGCAGCCCACGGAGGTCATTGAGTGTGCAGGGATCCACCTGTAGCCTGTTGAGGAGATCCATGCTGGAGTAGATGGATGCTCAAGAGGAGTCTGTGAACTTGTGGGAAACCTGTGCTATGAGCAGGCTCCTGGTAGGAACCTGCAGACCTGAGGAGAGAAGACCCCACACTGGAGCAGGTTTACTGGTAGGGCTTGTGATCCTATGGGGGACCTGCACTGGAGCAGGTTGTTTCTGAGGGACTGAACTGTACCCTGTGGAAAGTGAGCCATGCTGAAAAAGTTTGTGGAGAACTGTAGCCCATGGGAAGGACTCATGCTGGAGAAATTCATGGTGAGCTGTCTCCTATGGAAGAGACTCCACACTGCAGCAAGGGAAGGATGTCCCTCCCTGACC
>NW_008658909.1:6791-7173 GCF_000695815.1 Acanthisitta chloris
TCTCTGCACCACTAGGGGTCAGGAGATACAGCCAGGGAAGAAGGGAGGGGTGGGTGGAATATATTTTTAAGGTTTCTTTCATTTCTCATGATCCTGCTCTGATCTTATTAGTAATAAAAACACATAATTTCCTCAAGTTCAGTCTGTTTTGCCAGGGACAGTATTTGGTAAATGATCTCTCCCTGTCTTTATCTCAGCTCATGAACCTGCCATTACATTTTTCTCTCCCCTGTCGTTTTGCGGAGTGGAGTGAGAAAGTGTCTTTGGTGGGTGCCTGGCATGTGGCCTGGCTCAACCCACTACAATAATTTTAATTTATTATTTTTTTTCTGAAATGCAGAATTATGGTATAAGGTTGTGTCCTGGGTTGCAGTGTGGGGGG
>NW_008658910.1:0-4789 GCF_000695815.1 Acanthisitta chloris
GCCCCGGGAACGGCACTCTGCTCCCTCCGCCCCGAGAACGGCGCTCTGCTCCCCCTGCCCCGGGAACGGCACTCTGCTCCCCCTGCCCCGGGAACGCGGCGCTGTGCTCGCACGAGGGAAGTCCCTTCTCCAGCAGAGAACCCTAACCGCGTCATCTTGCAGTGAACTTTTCCCGGGAAGCCCCTGTGTACCCCTATTCGGCTAGTCCGTGTTTTTAGCTGTTAGAGGGGCATTGAGGTTGAGGAGCGTTTTAGCATCAGGATGCTAGATTAAAAAATAACCTGCAGATAACACGTGGGAGTCACGCTCAGATGCGCTGGGATGAGCGGTGCTGCTTCCGCAGAAAGGACTTGTGTGTCAACCAACTCCTCCCAAGGGTTTTCTCTCGTCTTGCTTCTTTGCTTTTTCCCCCCCTTTATTTTTACATATACTAGAGATTTAATTTTTTAATAAGTTCTATGCATAAAGGATCTGAATCATATTTCTGCAAAGTGTGCACTGCCCAGTCATACCTAAATGGTCTGCAAGTTAATTCTTCCCTGATCACTCTGTGCAGTCAGCGACAAATATTTTGCCATTGCCAAATGTGACAGTGTGAGGGGTTTTAAAGTGTCTGAGAGGATTATTGCTATTCCATACAAAGCAAGATGACAGTTCCAAAGCCTCTTTATGCAAATCAGGGAACAATGTTGCCCTATACTCACAATATGCCCTGCAGATAAATATCACAGAATCATAGACTGATTTGGGTTGGAAAGGACCTAAAACATCATCAAGTTCCAATCCCCTGCCATGAGCAGGGACACCTTCCACTAGACCAGGTTGCTCCAAGCCCCATCCAACCTGGCCTTGGGTACTTCCAGGGCTGGGAGGGACACCTTCTACTTGACCAGGTTGCTCAGGGCCTCATCCAGCCTGGCCTTGAATGCTTCCAGGGATGGGGCATCCACAGTTTCTCTGGGCAACCTGTGGCCAGTGCTTCACCACCCTCATAGTAGAGAACTTCTTCAATTTCAAGCTATTCCCCCTTGCCCTGTCACTACGTGTCCTTGTAAAATCCCTCTCATACAAGCTCCATTCAGGTACCGAAAAGGCTGCAATGAGATCTCCCTTAAGCTTTCCCAGGCTGAACAACCCCAACTCTCTCATAGGAGAGGTGCTCCATCCCTTGCATCAACTTGGTGGTCTAAGTCCTTCCTGTGCTGAGGGCTCCAGAGCTGCATGTAGCTCTCCCGGTGGGGTCTCACCTGAGCAGAGTAGAAGGGCAGAATCCCCTCCTTTGACCTCCTGCCCATATAAGATTAGACCTAAAGACTACCTTGTGAAGAAGGCCATAATTAAGGCTAATTAAGTAAGGTGATCAAAAGGGTATTCTTCTCAGTGTGTTTGTGAATTGGCAAAACAAGACCGTAACTACCTGATGGCAGTCTGTGTAACATACATGAAATCTTAATATTTCCCTTTGTAGTGGACATTTTGAATACACGGTGAAAATGCTGACTTGTTTATTGCAAAGTTTTGAATTGTAAATAGCTATACACTGTACAGCTTTATTTCTGCTTCTCAAATAGATTTAAGGTAATTTTAACAATAGCTGATGTAGACCAGAACACTTTAAAGAGATACACAATTTCCAAAACCCTTAGCTACAGAGGTACCTGTAAAAGAGTATAATGACTCATATAAGTGTCCTCAGTGAAATCAATGGATTATCCATTATAGCTGCTACTGTTATATTCATTCACTTCCCCAGAACACTGCTTTTCAACTACTAAACACTTCGCAAAACTTTGAAAAGTTTCAGCCAAATTTAACCAAGAATCTCCACTCATAGATTTTACTCATATGTAGTTCATTGATTTTTTTTCTTTGAGAAGAGTTAACATTTTCCCAAAATAAAGGTCATCCAAAGATGTGCTGGAGCATTACAGCAGAGGTGCACATGTGTTACGCCTTACAAGCACAGGACATGTCACAGATCAGAGACACTGAGCTATGAGCAGAGTTTGCTTCCACTGTAAGATGCAGTCCAGATACTAGAATAAAAAAACATATGCTTGTCTCTCCAGTCTTTCAGTAACCTCCAATGAACACAGCCAACAGGACAGATGTTCTTTGCTTGAATAGCAAAGTCTGTCCAGAGGAACTGAATGTGCCAACTATTTGTTTGGCTATGAGCAATATGCCACCTGATCAAATACTCATGTGAGCGGGGTAAGGAAGGACATGTCAGCATCCATGCACATAAAGCCTCAGTTCAAAGAGTATTGTTGAGGTGGAACTTCAGAACAGGGAAATGGTGCAGCAAGATTGCCCTGATTCATACTAAGGTCAGTCATCAAATGAGGCAGGACTGATGTGGTAAAACAGCAGTGAGATCAGACGTGTGTCAGTGGTACAGGTAAAGGTTTTATTGCTTTTCCAGTGTAATGTTTCTTATCTTTGATTCATAGACTTATATATTCTAAAATATATATTAAAATATACATTTAGTATATGAAAGATCAGATCCAGTGTTTAAAGAAGGAGTGTTTTAAGCATAGCCCTTACTTCAGGTGAGCTCTACCATTCACAGCATTTTTCTTCTAAACAAACATTACTATTTCTATATAACATACTCTGTGTCCTGGTTGCCATAAAAAACCCTGTGTTATCTTTGCACAGAGGAAAGGTTGAGATGGATCATATAGAATTTCTTGTGGATACTGAAGCTACTCACCCAGAGAATTTCTGAAAGTGAATAGGGATCTTTAATATCAAAAAATAAACATGTGATGTTATGACCATGTAATTTAAATGCATGGAACTAAGTTAAGTTAGGAGGCTGGTCTTTCTAGACTCTGGATTAGAACAAAAGGTGAATCCAGAGGATAATTCAGAGCATGTAATGTTAGGCAGCCTCAGAACCACAAAAGGAAAAAAAAGGGAGAAAATGGCACAGTGAGCATGGACTTTCTCAGAGAACAGACCTTTGTCTTCCTCTGTGCTTTTCTGTTCCAGGTCACTGGATTCTGATGTCACCTGACTATTGAATACATTATGAGAGAACAGAATTTATAGATTTTAATCCTTATGAATGCTGAAGCATGATTATTATTCCTGCTACAATCAATAGGGTCTTCCACAGGAAGATTGGACATGAGAGGTAAATCAGTATACTGAGAAGACATGTTGCTAGAAACAATGTAAGGGTTGTGCCTAGATCTATCTCACTAAGCTGCCTGAAAATTAGGTTTTTTGGCTGTCCCTGGCTACCACAATTCTGACTAATCTTCTTTCCTAGAACCACTCATGGATAAAAAAAAATAAAAAGGGTACCAAAAACATGTGTTTCTTTCTCTGTCTCACAGGTGTCTCTTAGTTGCAGCACAGAGGGTCACCTTCTGCTGCAACATTAAAAATTCCTGAGTTGTGGCATCTGACTTCAGAGTGTTCCTATGGAAATACCAATCAAGCAACACGACGAACCCTATGTTGAAATAGCTGTACTCTGCTAGGCTGTGTTAGTATGTCTGGACCCTTTTTTATTTCTAGTACAGCTACAGGACTTACCACAATTATAAGAATGATCTATACCGTTGGGAGGATAAATATTTGGTAAATTAAATTATTGCAAGTTTTTTGATATACATCATATGCTCAATTCAGGGTTAACATCCCACAGCTCATTAAATGTGCAAAAACTGGTATCAGAGAAACGGCACAGTTTCTTGACAATTTTTAAAACAGCCTCACCTAAAATAAATTCTCCTTGATTCTTTCATTTCTAAATGAGATTCAGAGCAGGCAATAAACACAAATATATACATGATGGATATAATGTTACTATGCATAGCTTTTTTAGATCCTACTTTGTCTTTGGATGTACATTTACCACCCATAAAAAGAGATACAGCATCTTTCCCACTTTGCATCTTGGTCAAAAATTCAAGAAAGCATAAATATAATTCATAGTTAAAAAAGAACTGGAAAATGGATTATAGATAAAACCAGGGTCAACTTTTTTCCTTTCTGGGGCAGAAGGGGGAGGTGAAAGGAAGCTTCTAGGTGTGGCATTAACAAAAATATGGGCAAGTTTACTTCTGTGTGAAACACAGGTCTGTGCTTTCCTGCAGAGTAAAAGATGGCAGCACACCATCCTTTGACATACCTGGAGCTGGCACTGTAGAAAGCAACAGCATCTTTGTACTAAAGGGAAAAGAACATTAGAACTACATCTGTGACATACTGCAGGAATGACTGAAACTTAAAACCTGTATTGTGAAGAGCCTGTCCCAGTCACAAGAACTGACATTGTTTCAAACCTGCTGGATTTTGTGTAGGCTTGCAAACAGGAGGTGGAAATAGACTTATTTCAGAGGTGCACAGGGATGGGATGAGAGGCAACAGACACCAATTGCAATGTGTTAGATGTCAGGGAACAGTATATTACCACGATGGCAGTCAAACAGGTGCTCAAGGGAGCTGTGGAATCACTGTTCCCTAAACTTAATCGGGCAATGTCCTAGACATTGAAGGCAAACTTCCTTTGAGTTAGACTAGAGGATCTCCAGAGGTCTCTTCTGACATACACTTTTCTAATGTTCCATGATTCCATGACTGGCAATACTGACAAAGTTCTGATCGCCTAAGTATGCTTTGTTTAACACTAAACACCAGTGTTTCCTGGTAGACAATTATGTACTCAAGTGCTCAGCAGCACTGATTTCTACTATAAATTACATAAAACTGCACACACAAGCTATAAATAAAAGAATGGCTTGATTTTCCACAAATCTAGTCCATTCCT
>NW_008658910.1:4808-25552 GCF_000695815.1 Acanthisitta chloris
ATGCCTCAGCACACTGAACATTACAGGGCTAGAAGAGCATTCCTTACTGCAATACTTGCATTGGAAATGCTTCCCTTTGCAACTGCAGTATCTAAAATTAATAGCCTTTGTACCAAGTGCAGTAAGTTGCACATCAGGCTTATGGCTCTCTACACATTGTAGACTGTAGCATGTGTTCATTATTTGCAACAGGACACACTGCATCCCTTCCAGTCTTTCCATTGTCTACATCTAGCTAGGCTTCTCCATGTCAGGAATTTCCTCTTACACACTAATATTTTCATATAGATAGGTCTTACCATCTCCCATTTTTAAGGGCTGTCTGCTACATCAGGAACTTCTATTCCCTCTCTTATATCCAGGACCCTGTGTAAGTTATGCATTTCTTTGTCTAATGAAGGAAAAGTCAATTACTTAATAAGATGAAGGCACCAATTATGGAATAAAGTGCTAATCTATGTAAATAAGGACATCAATGACATATTCTATCAACTACAAATAAAATAAGACTCCAAGAGTAATTTATTTTATCCTTTTGGTAATGTAGTCCTCTATCCATACATTCACTTTAATTAAAAATTAACAGAAATGCACTGCCCTAATTTACACACAAAAAATAAAACCGTTCCTTAAGTGACAAGTTAAACTTAATTTCCAAAGACAGTTTAGGGTTTCAGGAGGCCTAAGGTACTAATTGTATCATTCATTCAATAAAAGAATGGGCATTTAAAATGCAGACCTGGAAGAGGATAAAATCTTACCCTATCTACACAAGAGATGCAGAAGTGAAATTCCCACTAGAAAAATGTATTTCATCATAGTGTGATCAGACTGATTCATGTTAAATTCAGTGTAGCTACTGCACCCTGACTTCCAAGGATCAGAAAATCAACCTGTGCAGCAACACATTTATAACTTTACACAATGATACACAAGTAAGTCTTACACAGAGCTCCATATTCCTACATAATACTATAAATAACATGTTATGCTTCCTTATTAAATGACATATGTCACACTTTCCTTAACAAGTAATAATCACAGCCAGCTACATTAGCCAACAATATTTACACTTTAATTACGGCCTTTAAAATGAAAATATGTAACTATATATGTACATAAGTTAACGGTTGGACTTGATACGTTAGAGGTCTTTTCCAATCTTAACAATTCTGTGATTTTATGATATGTTATGTTAACAGTGCTGAAATTGATAAAAATAGATCCCTATGTAAATGTCTATTATGTAGATACCCATTCGTAGGTGGACAAATATTCTTTAACATAGGTAATGTTTAATTGAACCATGTAGGAAACAAGATTTATAATGCCAGTTGTTTTCCCGATCTTGAATTGCTTTTGAATTTAGGTGGATTTCATAGCAACTACACTGTAGCAGAAAACAGACTTCCCAAGTTCTCTTTGTTATCTCTGGCCTCCAAAGTGTCATCAGCACAGATAGGTTACTGCTTAGCATGATTTCTGCTGTACTACAGTCCTCAGTTGTAATCATATATTAGTCAAACCAAGGACCTGTTGTGGTAGCAGAGAGCTGCTGATTTATGAAGATGTCAGCTTCTGAGAACCTGGCCCATCACCATGGTGGCAACCCTAACAGTATTAGAGGCTCATGCATGTTTCTACCAGTGGGTTGTAATGTTCCCATCAGGCTATGATTCTTTTTTGCAATATGGTGCTGTCAACACTGTTCTCATCAGTTATACATATCAGTGTATTATTAACAATATTTGTCAGACTTCTATATTAGTTTTGTCCCAGAACAGCCTTGCCTCACTTCAGCAATAGAATTACATTTTGCATTGTCTCAAGAAATGCTTTTAAATTAGAATTGATGTTTCGGTCGTATGATTTTTCACTGTTGATGTAATTTAGTTTCTATCTACATTTTTATATGAGTATATGACTTATTTTTTAAAAGTGTGATCCTATTAAAGGCAGCTGAAGCATGGAGAGTTCCCACAGCAGAATTTGGGCTAATACCTCTGCCATGCATGGCAGACTAAAAGAGTGGTCAAGACTGACATAAATTTCAAAAGCAGATTGAAAAGAAACATAAAAGAGGAAGAACCTGAAGCCTCAGAGCAAGACTTCTCCTTTAAAAGTGTGCATTTGATCAAACTGACAAATACATACAAATGTAAACACCAAGTATCTTGTATAATCACTAGAGGATTTTGTATATTTTGCAGTTGAAGCTATTACAGGATTTAATTGCTTGCATTATATATAAAATCACCAAACTTTTACTAGGAAAATATGTGGAAATGTTTTCCTCTATTCTGCATATCCTATTATATTGGGAGCAGCTGTGCCAGTGCACAGTCCCTTTAAAACCAATAAAACTCTACATGCAAAGGGACCAGCTCAGAACACAGAAACAGAAGCCAATGATTCATTTTAACGTCTGTCTCTGAACTGAAACACAAAATAGCAATTACCTCAAAGCTGCTTACTGCCACAGCTAGGAAGACTCTCTCACATTTAAAGCACACTACCCACACAACAGAAAAGGTCTTTTTTCTTTTCATTGTACAGCTTGCAATACTGTGGCTGATGGTGGAATTTAGCACATTTCAATCTCAGACATCAGTTCAAATCTTGCCCGTGATGATGGTGACCAAAATTTATTACTTGATTTCCAGCTTTTTGTAGACAAGAGAAACACACTAAGCTTATCTCACTCAGACCATCAGCAATAGCTCAGCCTTCTAGGACAACCTGGAGAAGAATAGGGTACTGCCATGGCCCAGAAGGTAGTTATCTTGAGAATGAAGAAAGAATGGGTTTCAACAGCATCTCCCACAATGAGATCCTGTAACCAGGGCTATGTATCTATGGACTTCTGTAATATAAATAGTAATTAAATCCTACTGCCACAATACCTGCTGTAATTTTTTTAAAGGAAATGTGTCTTCTGTGATTCAGGCAAAACATTATATAATAAATTTGCTTTTTATCATTTCCCAAGGAAAAAGAAAAAGAACATATAGTAGCTCTTTAATCTGTAAGTGGCATATCTATTAAAATGTCAGATTTACAGTGCATGAGCCAATAAGTGAAGCCACAAGATTGTTTTTAAGTAAAAAGGGATAAATGCCCCTATGTATAACAATATTATATTCCTATAGTATAAACTAATATAGGAGTGTATCTGTCATGCAATAAAGAAGATGTGTGCAGGATTTATTATTTTGTTGAAATTTAAGAAGAAACAACAGTCCAGTCTGAAGAACAGAAGAAAAGAGGTATTTTCATCTAAATTTACTTGAGAAATTTCTGTGACTGCTTGCAGGGCCTGAATTCTCATATAACAAAAAGGCACTAGATGTCTTTTCCAGTATCCTTTGGAAGAAATAGCACATCTGGTTCAAATAATTGAAAAAATGCAGCAGGCCACTGGGGAGTTTTTTTCCTCTGGGAATCACAGAGAACCTTTCAAGTGATCTATATGTCAAAGAAAATTGGCTTAAATTCTGATGTCCTTTTACTGTTGACCACCACTGTTCTTTAGTGGTTTTGCTGATCGTTTAATCCTAGTAGTACTGATAGAAGTCTGAATACCAATTTTTTTTGTTCCTTCTTTTTTTCCACCATAAATCCATTTAATTCTCCTGCCATATGACCTGGAAATTGGTCAGTGATTCAACATATGCTCAGGTACAAGAATTTTGAATCTGTTACTTAATTCTCCTGCCATATGACCTGGAAGTTGGTCAGTGATTCAACATATACTCAGGTACAAGAATTTTGAATCTGTTAATTTTTGATTGGGCATAAATCTACATTGCTCTAATGAAACGTACAACGTTTTCTGAGTCAAGAAGGAGTTTGCATTTTAGACATCAAGAATTTGCAGTGTCTGCCCTTAAACTACTTAACATAAAAAATCCAAGGATTATATTTCTAAAATCTTGTGGATACCTGAACGTATCAGTGATCAACATATTTGCTGAAAAGTGCTTTTTTGCTTCCTGCATACAAGCTTACAGTTGCTTAAATCATGTCTTTGACAAGGACTGATATAGCCTTTTCTAACACCAACACACAAAAAAAAAGGGAGCAATGACTTTGGAGCTGGTATCTGATACATGCAGAGAGGTGTCTCTTCCATCAAAAATAAGATTATAGATGCAAGAGTGGCACAGGAAGGTTAGGGCATCTGAACTGCTAAATCCTGGATTTGTAAGCAGTGATGTAATCTGAAGACTGCTAAGTCAAATCACAGTGGTGGATCAAACAATTGAGGAAAGTATTCTTTAAAAGTGTGTAAAGAAGATCAAAAAATGAAATGGAGGCTGAGTTACAGCAAGTAAATGTGAAGAACCTCTGGAATCTTATAAGGATGTTGTGAACCGTCTTAAAATACATTGGAAATTTTGGATTTGAATTCTCTAAGTACATAGAAAACAAAGCTATAATACTTAATAACCACATTTCATAATCTAGGCAAGTAGCAGATGATAGATGATTCTTTTATATAGGAAAATGTCCCTTATTACATTTCCAAACTCTTGGTTACCAGTAACATTTCAGATCTACATCATATTTAAGATGCTTAAATCAAACTGCTTAATATTCTAGACTGACAGGCTCATTAAACTGAACAGTAGGATTGCTGTCATGTGCACTTCAGGCACTTACAGTGGGAAATTTTCTATTTTTAATTTTAAATGTTAAAAGAGAAATCTTTATCATTGAACCTGTAACTGTATTTCTCTGCTTGGAGAGGAATTACTGTAGGTTTGACATCTTAACTCTGATTATGTTTTGGTGGTCTGTTACATTCCAAACTATTTAAACAAAAGACTAGTATGCAGCATGCAACAGCTTTGGTATAGTAGTCACTCATATTTTTAATCAGTTTATAATCTCTATTAATTTCTGCCTGTCAATATTAAAGAATCATCTACTCTAGGTGTTCAGATTGGTACCGTTGTATACTAAGTCCCATTTGGGCTATATTATTTTAGTACACTCAAAAATACCCACCAAATTTTATTCAAAGTTAACAGCAAAGCAATTTTGCATAAAAATGTTTTTCCAAGACAAGGTTTATCGAAATTATTTAGAGGTGCTTCACAGTGCTGGTAGCATCTGTGTAGAAGCCTCATTAGTGTTGCATGTCAGTGTGAGATAAGTTTCTAGCAATCAGCTTCTTTTGAAGGGTCTTAACAGGTACCTATCTAATCACCTTTATTCTGGCAGTGTATTAAAACTTCCCTCATACAGTCTTTGATCTGGAGATCTAGAAAATAAATTAAAGACAGTTTAAATGGAGGTTGGAGTGCTAAGTACTCTTCTTTTAGACCAAAGAGAAAGCACAAGTGCAACTCTTTCAGTAGTAAGATACCTGGAATTAATAGGAATTACCACAGGATTCACTGAGCAGCATGGCTAGGCTCACTCAGAAGCTATGGCACGTGCACTGAAGTGATTACTGATGCAGAATGCCAAGACAAAGAGCAGAGGACAGTGAATAAAATTGTAATGGATAAGAACTGCCATAAGCAGGAGAAGGAAGGCATTTACAGAGGAAAAGTAGGAACATGAAGGTAGGTTAGCAGACATCTGAGAAAAGAAACTACTCTTAATACTATTTTTGTTACTTTCACAGCAAAGGAATCTCATATAGTCTTTGAAGAACAGGAAGGATTGAACCTGCTTCAGTGACACCCTCTAAAGAAAAATATCACAAAATATAAGTAGTGAAATTCAGCTATTGACCACAAGTTGTTCTTTTATATTTTTAAAAAGGCAAGAAAAGAATAAGGATTTTAGTAAATATTTTATCAGAATATTAGACCTCTACACTAAACTTTACTCCTAGGTTACAACAGCAGCTGATAAAACCATTCTGCTTTTGCTGTTGTCTCCTCAGGAGGTATGATTGTAAAGTCTGTTCAAACAGTCTATTTGTAGATCACTACCTTTACCATTTTCCCCCTAATTATATAGAAGCCAGAATTATAATATGAATAGTAATTAAATCTCACTGCCACATTAAATCCCTCTGCCACAACGATATGTAGTTGCTCATAAAACTAAGCTGTTTTCTTCTGTCTTCTCCCGTTCTTTGTTGATATCCAGCAGAATGGTAGCATTCAGCAGAATGACTGTACTGCTTTGGAGGTTGACTATATGGTTAGCTGAGACTACTAAGGGACTTCAAGATAAAACGGCCTACTGTTTTTCTGTTCTTGTCAAAACTTGTTTCCTTGAATATTGCATGTATAAGGGGTTATGATGCCATTTTTATTCATACAACATGTACAACTGTATGTTTGCATTCCTGTGTATGATATAGGACTTTGGAGATGATGCTGCTATTTCTCCTATGACCACGTTTCTGAACTGAGACTCATAGCCATACATGATTCATTTAGGTTCATCCTTTTTTTTATTGTTTGTAATAAAAATAGTCTAGAATTCCTCTAATTGGTGATTTGGATTTGCTAGTATAAGGCAGAGGTGGTAAAAAAAAAGTTCTGGTTAAAAAAAATTCATTGAAAATCTCAATAATATCATTCTGTCTGCTTATTTTGGCTCTTTTCCCTCAGTGTAAGGTTGCATGCTGAAGGCATTTACTCTGAAAGTTAAAACGTGAGGTCACTGAAACAATCATAAGATATTCTTTCTGTAACTTCTGAAATTAGATACGTCTGTCTTATCTCCATATTTGATTAATTCCACTACAATAGAGTCATGTCGTGGTTTCATATAAGCTCCCTTCAGCTTCTATTTAACTCCTTCCTTTTAAGTTCCCATAAAGGATATGTCTTTTATAAGAATAATCAAAAGCAAGCAAGAATTCAATGGGGACACCTACACACTACAACACAAATATACAATTTTGCTCTTGAAGAAGAACTACCTGATGGATCTGTTTCTAATTTTCATTCCTGGTCTGCTCAAGGTGTACACTGCTGACTTATGAAAATGCCTAAGTTATTTGATAATCACAGAATCATAGAATGGTTTCTAAGTTATTTGATAATCATAGAATCATAGCATTGTTGGAAGAAACATAGAATCAACCCAAGTTGGAAGAGGCCTAAAAGACTATCTAGTTCCAACCCCCTGCCATGGGCAGAGACACCTTCCACTAGACCAGGTTGCTGAGAGTCCCATCTAACCTGACTTTGAATACTTCCAGGGATGGGGCAGCCACAGTTTCTCTGGGCAGCCTGTTGCAATGCCTCACCACCCTCACAGTAAAGAATTTCTACCTCACATTCGATCTATAACTACTCTCTTTCAGTTTAAAGCCATTTTCCCTTGTTCTGTAACTACATGCTGTTGTAAAAAGTCTTTTTCCAGCTCTCTCGTAGGCTCCCTTCAGGTACTGAAAAGGTCACAGTAAGGTCTCCCCAAAGCTTTCTCTTTTCCAGGCTGAACAATCCCAAATCTCTCAGCTTTTCCTCATCAGAGAGTTGTTCATTCCCTCTAATCATCTTCATTGCCTTTCTCTGGACTTGCTCCCACAGGTCCATATCCTTCCTGTGCTGTGGACCCTAGAGCTGGATGGAGCACTCCAGGTGGGTCTCACCAGAGCAGAGCACAGGGGCAGAATCCCCTCCCTTAACCTGCTGCTTTGGATGCAGCCCAGGACATGGTGTGGGCTGTGAGTGCACATTGCACCTCATGTCTAGCCCCTCACCCACCAGCACCCCAAGTCCTTCTCAGCAGGGCTGCTCTCCATCTGCTTATCCTCCAACCTGGACTGATACTGAGGTTGCCCTGACCGAGGTGCAGCACCTTGCACTTGGTGGTGTTAGGTGACTGAAAGAAGTAAACCATTGAATTTTAACAGATACAAACTCTATCACTACCGGATATGGCTCATTTTGCTTTCAACAAGAAGCAACTACCTCAAGATAACTAAGCACAATACTTCTTGGCTAGGATAGTCTATATAAAGCAAAGCACTCATTGAATATCAAAAAATGCTTTAAAATATAAAACCCTTACAAGTCTGCAGATGGTATTACAGCCACATGACATGACTTGAAAACTTGCCCTAAAGTACATCTCAGGACTGGTTTTACTCCCATTTCATATAAAAGGAAGATATATCGTTGTTAAGCCACGTGTTGTAGCTCACAGAAATCAGTGGTGGAGTCAAAACATTGACTGTAATATGAATTAAAACATAGTCATCACAGAATCATAGAATTACATAAAAGGCTGAGTTGGAAGGGACCTGCAAGGATCATCAAGTCCAACTCCAGGCCCTGCACAGGATGGCCCCAACAATCACATCATGTGCCTGAGAGCACTGTTCAAACGCTTCCTGAACTCTGTCAAGCTTGGTGCTGTGACCACTGCCCTGGGCAGCCTGTTCCAGTGCCCAACCACCCTCTGGGGAAAGAACCTGTTTTCTAATATCTAACCTAAACCTCCCCTGACATAGCTTCATGCCACTCCCTCAGGTTCTATCACAGGTTGCCAGAAAGCAGATACCGGCACTGCCCTTCTGCTGCCCCTCATTGCAGACCATGATGAGATCACAGTCATGAGGCAGTGACTACGTTCTTAACACAAATCATTTTCCCTTTTCCACCCTTACTGCAATTGAATTTAAATGATACCAAGTGATACTTTTAAAGAAGAATAAAAATCTATTTGAAAATTTCTAGCCTAGTCTAAGCAGGTGAGACAAAGAAAAAGTTATGCGAAAATTGTGACTCAGGATTCAAAGTTTTCAATACTTCCCTCTAACTTCAGTGTGCTTTGTTCTTAAACATGAAAAATCCAGCTAAAAGTAGGTCTAACATTTCATAAATATATTATCATCTGACTGTGGTATGGACCTGAAAAACAAAATTTGCATAGTCTGGCTTTGACTCATGGATAGAAGGAAAATGTTAATATTGCATGATCCTACAGTAACCTTTAAGGTGTTCCAAGGAGACTGTGAATGAAAATGGAGTGTACTGTTAATATATCACACACAGCCAATGAAGAGATGTAATTTCTAGTACATTGTAATTCTTCTGTGTGCATCTTATTAATTTAAGACAAATATGCAAACATTCCTACATTAGAAATTAGCTCTATATGCATCTTATTAATTTAAGACAAACATGCAAACATTCCTACATTAGAAATTAGTTACCCTTTATTACTGGTGTTGTTATCCCCTTACTGCCTCATATGCATACATCTATATATGTATTTAAAAACCTCACCTACATAGAATTAACCATGGCTGAACTATAAATCACATGGCTATGGTAAAATAAGTCACACCTTGCAAATTGAGTTTGGATTTCCTGATTCATTTCTTTTAAAAGCTATTTCCTCAGAATCTTCATGGTCAGCTGAACCAGAAGGAAGAAAAAAGTGCATGCTTTGGCTAGTGCTTTCTGTAGTGTGCTTTTAAAACTCGTTTATTTCTATTGTATACTATTATGACCAATTTTTTAAAAATCTTGCCTGCTAACAATGAAGTTAAATTAAAATACTAACTCCCATTGAAAGCAAAAGTCTTACTTGCATATTTTGAACTATCCTGAAGCTCCTCTCTCCCTCTTTAGCTGCTCCAGAATGTCTGTCAAATAGTTCATATAACAGAATGAGCAAGTCAAAATGATATTTTGAAGGAAGCTATCATGATATTGACAGATTTCATTAACGTCTAACTGATAGTTTCTTTTCTACTCCTTGTTCTTTGTTGTGTGTTCTCTGAGAATCCTGCAAAAAAATGTTCCACGTGATATAAAAAATCAGTTATAATGTATAACAAATGTGTAAGAACTCACAAGTCTTGTTCCAAAGGATTGTTGCTGTAACATAATGTAGTTGACTCTTGTCATTATCCCAGATACTGTTTTAAAATTATTTAATTTTGGACCTGTGGGATAATTCTTTTGTTTCAGGATAGTTCTCAGAGCCTATGGATCCCTTCCCTAAATGGAGTTAGTAGTCTGTAAAGGAAAGCTCTTCACAGCAAGTAGCTACTCTGTCACCCTAGAAGGAGTTTTTAGTTTCTGTATGAAGATTATTGCTCTAAAGATCAACATCCAAAGCTTTTTTTTTTCTTTGTAAATAGCCACACATCATGTCTTAAGGGCAAAACACTTCCTTAATATGGAAAATTTTCTCTGTGTCTTCTGTGCTTGTAGTGATAAATTACATGAATGTAGACAACAATGAACTCATTTCTTTGTTGAAAGTAAATGCTAATGACATTTATGCTGCATTTCATGATAAACTCATTTAAAAGACCAAAATGCTGGGGGGAGAAAATCCTGCATTTTAGGAAATGTGCATAAACTATCCTTTACTTGCTCAGTTACAAACTGCTGAGAGTAGCATCAATGCATATTTAAATTATTTTAAAATCCTTGTGTATATCTGTTATATGTCTAAGGTTTTTTACATCAATACATATTTAAATTATTTTAAAATCCTTGCATATATCTGTTATATGTCTAAGGTTTTTTTTCAGAAAAGTGTCCTGGTTTGCATTTTCACACTGTTCTGCTATATGAATAACTGCTTTTACAAAAAATATGTACGAGAATCAATATATTAAAGCACAATACAATAGTCACATGCTCAGGGCAAGAATGTTGTCTCTGTTTATTTAGAATTCCTGTGTCACTCTGAGGGTGATGTTACATGTTAGGACAGAATTGATCTGCTTCTTTACCACAACTGCAAGGGAAGGATTCCCCCACCTGTTTCCCAGGTTTTTGTCTTCCCTCAATAAGTGAAGGATCCCCCACATGTTTCCCAGGTTTTTGTCTTCCCTCAACATGATCCTGATCATGCAGTCCCCAGCTTTCCTTACCTAGCTCTAAGACATGTATTTTTAGCCTGGATTGGGTTTTTTTGCCAGTTTAGCGATATAAACTAATTCTGTACAAGTCCAGTGAGTGCCAACAGCAAAACAGTAGCAGAGAGAGGAGGGGATCATACAAGCAGGTTCCAACTGGGATACTTTTCTTCACAGTAGCTGGTATGGAGTTGTGTTTTGGATTTGTGCTGAAAAGAGTATTGATAATACAGAGATGTTTTTGTTATTGCTAAGCAGCATTTTCACAGCATCAAAGCCCTTTCTGCTTATTGTAACTGCTCCACCAGTGAGTGGGCTGAGGTGCACAAGGAGTTGGGAGGAGACATAGCCAGGACAGCTGATCCTAACTGACCCAGGGACATCCCATACCATATGACATCATGCTCAGTATATAAAATGGGGGGAAGAAGGAGGTATAGTGGAGACATTTTTGGAGTGATGGTATTTGTCTTCCCAAGTAACTGTTATGTGTGATGGGTCCCTGCTCTCCTGGGGATGGCTGAACACCTGCCTGCTCATGTGAAGCAGTGAGTAAATTCCTTGTTTTGCTCTGCTTATGTGTGTGGCTTTTGCTTTCTGTATTAAATTGTCTTTATCTCAACCCACAAGTTTTCTTGCTTTTACTCTTCCAGTCTTCTTCCCAATCCTGGAGTGAATGAGCAGCTGTGTGTGGCTCAGTTGCTGACTGGGGTTAAACCATGACAGGCTCTTATATCAGCTTAAGTCACATCACCTTATCCACCTTGAGCTTACCATCCACAGGACAATAAGATTAACATCTTATTGCTACAGAGAAAAGTCTAGCAACATTCCAATGCCTATCCCAGCACTTAATTCCTCATCATTTCTCCCTTTCCGTCTTCTAGCTACACAGTTTTGCTTCCTCCCCTTCATTGAATAAATCTAAATCATTAAAATCAGAGAAAAAACCAAAAGCAACTTTTGTTTCTTTGTGGTTAAGCAATTTTCTGTGATCTCAGTGAATTAAGTAGGCTTGCAGAGGGCCAAGGAAAGCAATAGCAAAGGGAAGGAAGATGAATGAGGATGCTTAGCCAAAGCTGCCTTGTAAAGCTGTCACTTACATACACCTCAAAGCGGCCTAAGTTAGTAAAGCCTTCTGAAGCAGCAATCTCAGCTTCACTGCAGCCTCATCCTGCTTTCCCCCTTCACTGCCATCAGTGTTTGCGTCTCTTCACCAAACACAACTGCTGAATAAATTTTTTTTCTCTTGTGGGTTTTTGGCTTTGTTCAGTTGTTTTATGGGTTGCTTGGTTGCTTTTGTTTTTGCTTTTTTCCTTTGCTTTAATTTGGATAAGCCTTTCCTTTTACTGTATATTTTGGAGGAAAACATCTATTTAGAAAACCTGTTCTCCATGTACCTTCCATATTTTTTGGCAAGTGCAATAAAGGTGAATAATCTCCACACCTTCTCTCACATAGAAACATAAAGAGTTTTGTGAATTTCTTTTTTTGCTGTCTTATGCCTTTTCAACACTCTCTCAGGTTTGGAAGGATATAACAAGTTTTATACATTTTGATTTAATTTTATAACTACCACTTTTCCAAACTTTTTGAGTTTAAGAAAGACGCACTGACAGCAATAAAAAAAAAAAGATTAAAATTGAATTACCAGTGGAGGATTTCTAGGATCATCCACTCTGCTGGGTTCAGGATAAATAGCCATGATAGGATGGGGGAAAATTAATTTTTAAAATAAAATAGCAAGTGTCTATGTTCACATGATAATCTTAGATTTTATATTAAAAATATGAATTCATGAGAAAGCATATGTGCATGGTAGAAGATCAATCAGCTTTTATTGCCTGTAGATGTTTTCAAGAATAGATGAGTTCTGTCATTTTGAAGAAGGAATTAATTTCACCTAGCTCTGTGAGCTATTTAGTGGATAACTGGTTTATTGGAGGAGATAAAAAAATGTGGAACAGATACTTCATTAATAGTGAAACACAATTTAGCAGGAAAATCCGTAATAGAACTCCAAAGTAGGGTCCTTGAGGCATGGGAAAACACGTATCAACTTTGCCAGTGTTCTTGCAGTTTATCAGGATGATCTGAAACTCTTCTGCTGAGGTTCTTGGAAAACTACTTTATAGCCAATAAATACCTCTTGTCTTGACTTGCTTTCCCAGCTCCTCTCCTTTTCAGATTCCATCGTGCTGCATTCTTCCTAGAGAACTCCAAAGTAGGGTCCTTGAGGCATGGGAAAACACGTATCAACTTTGCCAGTGTTCTTGCAGTTTATCAGGATGATCTGAAACTCTTCTGCTGAGGTTCTTGGAAAACTACTTTATAGCCAATAAATACCTCTTGTCTTGACTTGCTTTCCCAGCTCCTCTCCTTTTCAGATTCCATCGTGCTGCATTCTTCCTAGACTCTTGTTAAGTTTTTTACTTTATCTATCTGAAAGTACTTTTACATTAAGCTTCCATAAAGGACTAATTTCTACAAGGTAGTATCTATTTGAGAAGCTACTTTAAACATACCAGTGGAATAACTAACATAATTTTAAAATGGTAGTTTTTAATTCTCTTAAGGGCAGGAACTATAAGAAACAACACACCAATCCAAAGGTGTACTTGCTTATCAAGAGTGTCCAGGTATGTTTTCTCCCCTTTCTCATCCCTCTTTCTTTTGAACAAACCCTCTCTCACAAGGCATTTTTCCAGCTTTTGATCAATATAACATATTTCCTCAGAAGTCTTGTAAACTGAATGAACAGGCAGTTCTTTTCACTGCACAAATCACACCAAAAGAAAAAAAAAAGGAACTAAGAAAATCTGAGATCATATTCCTGTATAAAGGCTGAGTTTATACTGCCTGTTATGGTGTGGGTAACATGTAATTTTTTGTTGGGAACATGAGTAATCTATTGTGTGAGATAAGAGATTGGTTGACCACTTGAAAAATTGTGTGAGATACAAACAGCAAATAGTAGTGGTCTGTATTCTTGCATTTGTTTGGATTACTTTACTGGCATATTTTCAGAAGCACCACAAACCTCCTTTTCCAGGTTCACCCACTGTAATGGGAGTAGAGAGAGAGAGTGTGTGTTCCTTAACACTGTCAATTCCTGGCTGCAGAACAGCCTCTTGCCCCCATGGAGGATATCAGTGGGTAAGTCCTGTTTCTTTAATAAATTCTTTAATAAATAGAACTGGCCTGGTATATGACTAATGATCCATTTAAAAATGAAAAAGAGAACTTTAAAAGAACTCAAAGAACTTTAAAGAAGTTAGTCCTAGATATCTGCTGAGAGAAGAGAAACTACAATTACACTCTCATTTTAACTATATCATCTTATGAACCTTTTGTATTGATATTTTTTTCAGCTATGTATTTATAGATACATTTCAATGCAGGCTGACTCTTCAGTATTGCTGCTATGAATCACACTGGTGTATAACACAAAGCTGGTAAGTGTAGTATGACAAGTTAAAACAAACTGTTTACATCTGATACATAATAAGACATTTACTTAGAAAGCAGTAGTAGGTATAGACTGTTTAGATACTCTTGGTTGTACCATGTATGGTATTAAGACGGTGTTAAAATAATCTAAAACACAGAAATAATATATTTCCCTTTTTTCACAGTATTAAAAAAGTCAGAGCAAAGACATGAGACTGGTTTCAAAAATAGTTTTTGTTTTACCCCAAAACTCTGTACAGCTTTTTGAAATAAAAAAGCTGTAGTTTTTAAATAATAACACTACATATGGTTAACACTAGACAGTGCCTATGCAAGGCTGGAAGCTGCAAGCTGAGATGTGAAGGTAAAGTAGGAGGCAAACAGATGCGATGGCAGCTACATGCTCAGTAGCTTTTCAGGTAGTATGTTTGAATGAGCAGAACAGTATTACTGTATACCGAGTTACTATTTGTTACACGATGACAAGGCAAGGATTCATGCAATGGTTTATTGTTACAATCTGTCCTGTGTAAAAGGCTTTCAGAAGAGGAGCAATTGCTAATATATGCCAGTATGTTTGAGGGATTTTGTAAATACCCTTGATTTAATTTGTTAGGCACTATTACATGTCTAGTGTGTAATTCTGCCTATTGGTGACCAGTATGACAGCATTGCCAAGACTTACTCTGCACCTGTGCTTTTGAACACCCTCCCTTTTACTGAACTTTCTGGGTTCAGTGCCAATTATTACATTTTAGTAAGGTTTATTTCACCATCAAGATTCTGTCAGATATGCTAATATTTTTGATCATTTGAGGTCCCAGTCAAAGCAATACTGTCGGTACTACTATACTGTAACCAAACACTATAAACTAGACAATTAAAAATGTTTTTACATGTCCAATCGTGCTAGACCATTATCTCCATCTTGTTATATAATTTTTAATTATGTATCACCTAATAACATATGTTATACCTCACATATATAATGACTTAGTTGTCTATGTGATCAATTCTTACATTTAAAAAAAACAGTTAAACTGGAAATTCACAGCACTGCAGAGGCAGGAAATTACAGAGGGAGTTTTGGTTTATTTTGGCTTTTTTATATGTGGCCTGAGAATCACACATTACTTGCCTCATCACTCATACAGATCACAGATGCCTGTAAAGATACAGAATCAAAGATGAGAGCACTGTTGCACCTGGCATCAGACACTAGAGCTCTGCATCAAGCTTAGTTTCTGCAATTCTAACTAGGAAGGATTCAGTGGAGATTTGCCAATTAGTTTGTTCAGGGAATAATTTAGAAAACTTCAAAATTGTTAAGATAAGCATTCATTTATAAATTTTTGAAGACAGCTGAGCTGAGGAAAAGTTGTTGTGATATGATTTTACTTCACTTGTTTAAAAGTCAGCCTGAAAACCAGCAATGTATGTTATTCCCCATTAGATAGAACTGAGACTGAATATTCTACGTGATATCCCATCAGACCAGGAAAAAAACAACCATAGAAATTGGCTTCTGGGATTGTAGGAAGATGCATAATATATGACTCATTACAGGAAGTCAGAAGAGGCAATGTTATCTGGGCGTCAGTTCTTGAGTTTCCCATTAGTTGAAAGGGAATTTGAACTGTGTTACTCCGTTTCACACAGGAAGTGCTAAATAGATGCATAAACTGCTTAGAATATATCTTGATTGCAAATATGTGCAATCTCATATGTAGTATGTTGTATCCCATGAAAACTCTGAGCAAAAGTAGCCAGTCTGCTAGGGAACAAATCTCAATCACTGTGATCTTGCCTTTTTTATTGCTTGCATATGGTCTCCGTTATTCAAAGCCTATAGCATAGCTATCTGAATGGAGATGCATAAGGATAAGATGGAAAGTGTGTGTTTACCAGCCAACTCTCCCTTTACTCCAGGCTGAAAACCTTTTTTTTTTTTTTTTTGGTAGCATTTTTGGTGATAGATTTGTTGCTTGTATATATTAGGTGGACTTTTTAACTTAGAAAAAAGTATGTTTTTTCATATAAAGTTACTTACTGAAAAGCAACAAAAATTGTAGCACATCACATCATATGCAGTCAGTGAGATAGAACTTCTTTCTCCCTATCACATGTACTGAGTTCTACAAATGCAGGTATTTGTATTTAATTGTCCACTGAACAATCCTATTTTACACATAAAATAAGAATCCATTTTATGCCTTGCAGGGGAAAAAATTCTGTTTAGTTTTTATGAAAGTGTGTGTTCATCACTACTACAGGACAATTGATTTGATAATTTTTTATTGCCCTTGTTTCAAGGGGGACAGAATTCATTTTCTTCCTAGTAGGTGGTGCAGTGCTGAGTTTTGGATTCAGTATGAAAATAGTGTTGATAACACACTAATGTTTTGGTTGTTGCTGAGCAGTGCTTACCCTAAGTCAAGAACCTTTCAGTGTCCCATACTCTGCCAGTGAGGAGGAGCACAAGAAACTGGGAGGGAGCATGGCAGGGACAGCTGACCCAAACTGGTCAAAGGGATATTCCATACCATAGAATGTCATGTCCAGTATATAAACTGGGGAGAGTTGGCTGGGAGAGGCCAGTTGCTGCTCAGGGATGGGCTGCACATTGGTCAGCAGGTGGTGAGCAATTGCATTGTGCATCACTTGTCTTTCTTAGGTTTTATTCTTCTCTCTTTCTCATCTCCCTTCTCATTACAAATTTATTGGTAATATTATTACTATTATTTAAATTATTAAACTGTTCCTACCTCAGCCCACAAGTTTAATTTTGTTTCTGATTCCCCTCCCCATCTCACGGTGAGGGTCAGGGGATGAGCAAGGGGCTGCAAGGTACGTGGTTGCTGGATGGAGTTAAACCAAGTCTGCATATGAAAGGTATGACTTTTTATTCCTTTTTAACCTCATCAAGTCAAATCAAATCTAAACTGGACATCCAAAGTAAATGCTTCCAACTTAGGAAATAACACATACTTTTTATATGTAGGGGTCTACTGTTAGCTACATTTGATGCTATTCTAAAAATTGTTGAAGACTCTACCAGACAAAGAATGTTGCAAAAGGGAGTCATACACTAGAATAAGTTCACAGAAAGAGGGGAAAAAAGGAGATTCTCTTTTTTTGTGGTCAACAATTTCAATACGATATTTCTGCTGACAAGAGAAAGTAAAAGCTCACATTATGGAATATATCTGCTTCTTTTGTTCATTGTTGAGCTGTTTTCATACATTTTCACTACACTTACAAAAAAAGAACAGAAATATCAGAGTAATTAGTTCAGTCCATTAATTAACTCCTTTGTCAGCATGTACTTATGACAGACTTTTTAAACTTGTACGTCAAATTCTAATTCCTTAAACTAAATACCACTTTTCAATATGAGCAAAATTATAGGAATCAGGCAGCAACAGATACACTAGGCCCTATTTGAAACTAGATAAAATGGTGGTTATGTCTTAACTCTCTTTTGTACTGAAAAGATCTATAATCATCACATTTCTTTATCAGTATCGTGGGAATGCCCTTTCACTGGTTCCATCTGTGATACACTATACTGAGCAACAGTATATGTAATCCACACCTCTAGAATTATGTTTGTGATCAGAAATTCCTTTTAGATTCTGAAAAAAAAAGTGTTCTTGAAGGCTTTCATTGAGTTGCATGCTGGATTGTTCAATAGGTCATGCATCATGTGAACTTGTCTGACACAATTTGCAATTCTTTTATTTCAGATCAGAATTCCATTGTGGTTTGAAACACATTCATTGTAATGATCAGAAAACTATTTTTAATATTTATTGAATAGCACTACAGATCCCACTATAAATTCAGAGTATATGTTTGCCAGTGACAAGAAACAGAGGAATGTGCTAAATTTTACGAACTGCTAATGAGTCAATGAATTGACTTCTTTGCAGCCAGAACTCTGTTACTACTGGCATTGTCCAACATTCCAATCTGGATTTCTTAGAGAAAAGTTCTATTCCAAATTTTTATTCTGTTTCTTTCTTTATTTTTCTTCCCTCTGCGGTCTGTGTCTTAAGATGAAATACGCAATTGAATGAGAATCCCAAGGTATGTTTCTCACTATTGTCAAGGTAAGAAGTTACGAGAATATAAGACTCTTCAGCATCACTGATTTAATATCACAGTGAGATGACAGAACATTCACAGGATATCTGAGATGATGAACCCAAAGTGCTGCTGTAGTATTCTGTTTTGTAATGCTTTCCTATAAGCTGAATAATAGAAACTTTAATTCTTTTTCTAAAATTCAGCCAGTTAAAGGGTAGCTGAACTATGCTATCAGAACTGTACTGCCAGTAGTACTGCCTATTCTTCTTGCAGTGGGAGTCAAGTGGAAAAGCTAATACATCATTTCTACTTGTGATCTGTTTCTCTCAGTGTCGTGGTTTAACCCCAGCCCGAAGCCAAGAACCACGCAGCCTCTCACTCACTCCCCCACCAACGGGATGGGGGAGAGAATCAGAAGGCTAAAAGCTACAAAAACTCATGGGTTGAGATAAAGACAGTTTAATAGACAAAGCAAAAGCTGCACACACAAGCAAAGCAAAACAAGGAATTAATTCACTGCTTCCCAAAGACAGGAGGTGTTTAGCCATCTCCAGGAGAGCAGGGCCCATCACGCGTAACGGTTCCTTGGGAAGACAGAAGCCATCACTCCAGATGTACCCCATTCCTCCTTCTTCCTCCCACCTTATATACTGAGCATGATGTCATATGGTATGGAATCTCCCTTTGCTCAGTTTGGGTCACCTGTCCCAGCTGTGTCTCCTCCCAGTCTCCCATGTACCCCCAACTTCCTTGCCAGCCTGGCAGTACAGAAAGCAGTAAAGGCCTTGACTCTGAGTAAGCTCTGCTCAGCAGTAACAAAAACATCTCTGCATTATCAACTCTGTGTTCTGCACAAAATCCAAACATAGCCCCATATTAGCCTCTGTGAAGAAAGTTAACTCTACTTCAGCTCAAACCAGCACACTCATGCCTCACTTTTCTGCAGCCCAACCACTGTAGTTTTTAAAGGCATATAGAGCATTATTCTAGCACTGCCAGCCTGAATAAGCATGTTTGCCATGGTATTTAATACTGTCCCATGGCAACATTTGTCATTAGGTTAAGATGCTTGACCAAGGAGCTCATCTTTTCATTGCCATTTAAATCACAAAGATATTTCCAATATGTTCCTTATTAATTGCATCATATACTTTTATGTTTGCTGCACACTAAAGGCATGTAGGCCAGCATGTTCTTAATGATCCAGTTGTGTGACTTACAGTTAAGCAAATTAATTCTTTTGTGCCACTGAATACAAAGACATATATGATATTGTATCTGGGTTATACCTATAATGTATAATAGAATATGCATGGCACAAACAGACAGGAAAATATGGCCTTCTTCTCACTCTAAAAGGAATATTTTACTCTAAGAGAGAAAGTGAACTGGGAGATAAGCATACAAAAAGAAAATCATCCAGAAAACCCTATGTTTTCTGGAAAAGGTAAGGTTTTTAGGTTATAGTAGAAAATATGAAGACTTAGCTGTCTGCACAAACCTATTTACCTCACCTCTGCTGTGGTAATATTACTAATATATTTTCCTACTATTTTATAGTGCAACTCCCAGATAGTAGACAAATAGAAATTTTCAAACCTGTCTAAATGTATTGGGTAGTGTGTTAGGAAATTATTTTGACCTGTCACTCTAGGAGAGCACAGATGCCCAGATTAAGTAAAATAAACATTATTTCAGTACAAAGCAGGAAGTTTAATCATTTCCTTAGCTTTGGATCAGAGCAATAAAAGAGAATTATACAAACAAAAGAACCTGTAAAGACACTAAAACAGACAGAAACATGTCAAATGAGGTGGTGAAACAGTACATGACCTTCTGGGACAGAAGTTAACTGTTGAAACAACCTGCAGCTGATAAACAAGCAGCACCTCACAAAAGGATCATGCCAGTAGTTCAGATGTTTCTACTGGCATTTACTTTTGTGTAAACTGCACATTTAAATGGTAACAGCTTGGGATGCTACGATTCAATGAGAAATGATTTACATCACTTTCATGATCATATGCTAGGGCCATCTGCATATCCAGGCTGTCCACAGAAGTGCATGAGTTAAAGTTATGGCTCATATCACTAAATCCACTGGACCATTGGTTTTTGTTTATTCACTGTAAGGGAAGAAAGTTCCCTCTTTGCCCCTAAGGGCTTCAGTAAAATGTAGAGACTATTTATGTCCAAAGTACAGAGTAAAACAAGAGGAGTAAGCAATATTGATAATAAGATTTATTTACCCACTATTTTATACAGCTTTTCATTCTTATTCTGGTCACAGAAGGGCATCTGTACACATATTTTACATGTTACATTAATCAAGATCTCCACAGCAAGCACAAGCCAACACGAGCAACCTGGTCTAGTGAAAGATCATAGAATCATAGAATTTAGG
>NW_008658911.1:0-7292 GCF_000695815.1 Acanthisitta chloris
GGACCATGCCTTGATTCATCCTTGTCAGCTTCCCATGAGTTCTGTTCCAGGGTGGAGCAATTGGGGTGTTGGTAAATGTGAGTGTCACACCTGGTCCATGAGCATCCTGGCTCCTGAGCATCCCAGTCTTTGAGCATCCTGACCCCTGAGCATCCCAGTCTCTGAGCATTCTGATCCCCAATCAATCCCAGTCTCTTAGCATTCTGACCTCTGAGCATCCCAGTGTCTGAACATCCTGACTCCTGAGCATCCCATTCTCTGAGCATTCCAAGTTCAAAGCATCCTGACCCCTGAGCATCCCAGTCTTGGAATATTCTGACCTCCAAACATCCCAACCTTCAAGCACCATGCCCCTCAAGCATCCTGTGATCTGAATGTCCTGATCCCCAAGCATCCCAACCTCTGAGTATCCTGATCCCTGACCATCCCAGCCTCAGAACACCCTGACTCCAAAGCATCTCATCCTCCAAACCTTTCAGCCTTTGAACATCCTGCATCCAAGCCTCTCAGCATCCCTGTTCCCTGAGCATCCTTGCCCCATGCCTTCCCTGAGGGCAGCTGCCTCCAACCTCTAAAATCTAGTGCTTTAATAATGGAGCACTTGGGCTATAAAGGGACAGTGCAGAGAGGGGGGAAATTATTGTGCAATTGAGGGTTAGGAGTTCATGGAGTGTGTCCTGCCCTGGATTTGGCCATTCCCAGAATCAAACTGAGTGATGAGGATGGGGCTGCCTTAATGAAAATGTGCCCAGTGGCCTGTCCCTGGGGAGCACACACCAGTGTGACCATTCCCATGGCTGGGTCTGTGTCTGAGCATCATCTGTTGTGTCCAAGATTCCCTGAACCCCTTTCCCACACAGATGTTTGCAGCAGCAGTGTAACTGCAGCTTTGCACTGAGTCTCAACATGTCATGAGTCCTGGGCTGCTGGAATCTGCTTTTCTTTATTTTACAGGTTGTTTGTATTTATTTTAAGGATTTTTTTTTTTTTTGGTTAAACACATTGCTTTAGGGAATCCATCCTGCCTGGCTCATGACATCCCTGGGGCTGCTCCAGCCACAGACACTACACCTGGTTCTGTCCTGAGTGGCAAAGTTGGGCTCAGATTCCAGTTTTTCCCACACAAAACCCTCAACTTTGGGGTGTGAATCCAAGACTTGCTGTCCCAGGGGATGATCCCCAAGCAGCTGCACAGTCAGGGTAGGGAGTGATGGCTCTGGGGGGTTGTTTGTCTGGGAAATAGCATCAAAGATAAGTTGTGTAGTGCT
The DNA here is from genome assembly GCF_000695815.1 of Acanthisitta chloris. Classification (NCBI taxonomy): domain Eukaryota; kingdom Metazoa; phylum Chordata; class Aves; order Passeriformes; family Acanthisittidae; genus Acanthisitta; species Acanthisitta chloris. The sequence goes on from NW_008658911.1 coordinate 1,269, forward strand.
GGTGCAGCCACCAAGCAAGGCAGTACAGGGCTGGAGCAGCACAGGGTTGGGCCAACACAGGGTTGGGGAGCACAGGGTTGGGCCAGCACTGGTTTTTAATCCCAGAAATGTCACTGAGTCATGAATGACTCATAATTATAATGGGAAGACATTTCCAACCTGGTGCATGACTCTGAGACATCTTCCAGGGATATTAGAGCTGTTTGTAAAATCCAAGCCTTGCCCTGGTGCTCTCCCTCACTCCCTGGCAGTTGTGTGTCCCCTCTTTTGCTGAGGTGACAGCCCATTATGTGGTGGCAGTGGGAATGTGGACACCTCACAGGGCTGAGGATGCTCATCCGTGTCCAACAGGACCAGGGGGACACATTAACGCTCCCTGTCAGGTGGCAGGTGTCTATTAAAGTGACTCCCATCACTGCTGTGCCTGGCCTGCCCTTGACCCAGGGCTGCCCTGGCAGACAGCTCTGTGTCGTGTGTGCCCTCAGGGTGTGCCCTCAGTGCTGGGGTGGCCGTGGCTCTCAGGGTTTGGGCTGGCAGAGGGGCAGTGACATTCCCACCCCCCGAGGCATCACAGCTGGGTCTGTGTCTGAGCATCATCTGGGTTATCCCTCACTCTGCCACTCTTCCCTCCTCTTCTCAGCCAGGGAATTTACCCTTCCCATTCCTGGGGTGACAGAGACAGGTCTGGTTAGGTCCCCAGGCAGCAAATCCTCACGGATGTGGTGGCACCCAGGGGCAATGCTCCCCTTGGAGATACCTCAGCACCTACCTCTTCCCACGGCTCACCTTAGCCCAGTGCTATGCCTCCAGAGCCAATTAATTAAGCAGGATTGGTATGAACTAAATTAGGGAGGCATTTGATCCAGTTGGACCAGTTCAAGACTCCCAGGGTGACTGGTGTGGGTCAGTGCCAGCCCCGTTCCCAGCGCGATGCCGCGAGCTCAGCTCGGGGAGCTGTGCACTTCCCTCCTTGCTGGAAATACTTTCTCACCAAATAGCATTAAATATTCCTGAGCTGTGAACATCTTGGACTGATTTTATTTTCCATAAATAAACTTGTTGGGAGATATTTGGAGATGGGCCTAAGCTGCAGAGCTTGGACTGGCTCCCAAATCTCGCTGCTGTTTGGGCTCGAGGGGTTGGTTCAGGATTGTTTTGAGCTTTCTTTCGCTTTTAAGGGATTGGGATTAAATAGGTGCCCTCAAATGGAACCTTCCCAGTGCTTCCCTGAGATTCTTGCTCCTCCCAAAGGCTGTTGATGGGGGGGAAAGTGTCTCACAGCTGTCCCCCCACCTCCAGGCATGGCTGTAGGGTTTTATCTCTAGGCTGCTATAGGGGTTGGGCATTTTGGAAGTGGCAGGTTCCCATGGGATCAGTTGGATTCTCTATGTGTCTGCAAGAGGTACCAAATCCCTGTTGCTTGGCCTGGGATTTTGGATGCTCCATGTTTTAGGCACAGTGGGTTTTGGGGTGCAAACCCTTCTGCATCACATAGGCAAAGTGCTCCTTACCCAACCAGTCCCAGCTGGAGGTGTCTCCAGTATATCCCAGATTCTTGCTGGAAGTTTGTTGCCTTCCAGATTAGAAAAAAAAAAAGAAAAGGGAAAACAGGCAGAAAAAAACCCCCAAACAACCCCCAAAAAATTGTGTTTATTTATTTCCCAATGGGGAAACGAAGCAGGAGAGCCATAAAGGTGTGTTTGCAAACCCACACCTGGCACATGCCAGGGAGGGAGGTCAGATCTGTAGGGTGAGGAGATGAGGGTTTAATTCCCTTCCCAGCAGGACTGAGTGCTCTCTGCTTGTCTAACATGTGTCTGATTAACGCTGACAAGTACAGGATTGCTCTTTTGGTGAGCACACATGCTCCCCAAACCCCGTGCCATCCCTCACCCTCCTCTTCCCTTCTTCTCCCTCCATCCTCAGGTTGATTCCTGAGCAGCCCTGGGAAGAGGAGTCTAATCTGACCCGTAAACTCTGTCACATCCTCATTAATTTGGCCATGTCTCCTCTGGTCGCCTAAGGGGAGCGTCACATTTTTAACGAGGCCGTGAGGAATTCGTCATGGTCACAGCTTCATTCTGACAGCTGCGATGGCAAAGGTGCAGTGTCAGGTTCTGCCAGAGCTCCTGGAGCTCTCACAGCTTCTCCCAGTGCTGGATTAGGCAATTCCATGCAGGATGTTGTCTTTCAGCTTCATTTCACCCAGGATGAGGCCACTGGTGCTCTAAAGCTGAGCTGGATGTGGAGCCAGAGCAAAGGATGCTGCTGGTTTTCCAGCAATTCCATGGGCAGCACCATCCTGGTGTAGGGCACATCCAAATCCTTGGGATAACCCTAGGGTTTGGCATCATGGCTCAAGATGAGCTGCCTTAGAAAATTCTGAGCAGTTCTGCCTTTTTCCCCCTTCCCCCATTATTCCTAAAGTGGAACATTTAGTAGTGAAATCTCATGGCAAAATTCTATTCCTAAGGAATATTGTGACTACGTTTGTATTCCTAATAGTATTATATTTATTCTGTATATTCCCAATGTATTTTTATAGATAATATGTATATTCTCAATGTATTTCATAGGTATAATAAGCATATTCCCAATATGTTATATACAATACATCTTTCCTATGTGTTCCTAATCTATATTCTATACTGCATTGATTATCTATTGATTGATCTATCTGGAATCACATCCATGAGCAGTTTTGTGCTCAGGGCAATGATCCTTTGCTGCTCTGTGTAAGGCCAGTGGCTGATCCCTAGGGATCTTGCTCCCATCCTGGGAGCTCTTCTAACCCATTCTAATGCAAATACGCATTAGCTGATAATCTGAGTGTTGAGTGGATTATTTCACCCCCAGACGAGCTGCTGCAAGGCAATTTTTCCTTCCTTTCAATATATTAAACCAGAAAAAAAAAAACCCAAAAAATTCTCCCACCCTACCACAAAGAAACCCACTTTGGGATTAGGTTTTATCCCCAGGGATCCGGGCAGGAAACACACTCTCTGTTTCCTTCACATCCCCGAAACAAACGAAGAACTCCGACCCAGTGACACCTTCTCACAGCTTTATCGCATGTGTGCGGTAATTGCATCAGCAAACATTTGGGTAGTAATTACAGCCAGGAGCCACGAAACCATGAGAAATCAATTAAAAGGACGCTCCTGCCTGTGGGAGCAGCATCCCATCCTCCTGCCTGTCCTGCTAGGATGCTGCTTCAGCCTTTTCCCCCTGCCAAAAAAAAAAAAAAAAAAGCAACAACCCAACCCACAGCAGGGGTTGATCCCTCTTAAATCAGGGTGTTACTTTTTCTCCCTCCCGATTTCCTGGATGCTGGAGCATCCTGGTGGTGTCACAGCATCACTGCTGGCTCTGAATTTGGTGGATTTGGGGAGGGGAGAGCTTGCCCTGGGTGCTGCAGGATGGGGAGCAGAGGGAGCACCCTGGTGTCCTCATGGGATGTGGGTTTGTTTTCGGGAGCAGCAGCAGGTTGTGTGGTTGGTTAAAGGCACCAGGCTCAGCTCCTGCCGGGAAATGTGCCTGATTTAAAGCAGGGTTTGGATTTTTTGGGTATAAACAGGGAAGGGACATCCTGCTGTAGGAATTCAGCCTTATGCAATGCTCCTGCAGCAGCTGAGGCTTTGCTTGGTGCTGCTGCTACCACTGAGGGCTCCTCCAGCCCCTCAGCATCTCCTTAAAACCTTCTCTCACTCCAGGACTAGCCTTTTCCTCAATCCATCACCCCAAATATCAGAATTTAGCCACAAGATTCCAGCTCCTCCATCCCACTCCAGCCACGGGGCACTTTACCCAGAGAGATGCATTTCCCCCTGTGTGCTGAGCTCTTGGAAAAAAAAGCAGCTAAATCCACCAAAACAAACCCTTTCCCTGCACGTGCAGTTCCTTCCCCCGGGAGAGACTGAAAGAGAGACTGAACTGCATGTGACAGATGTTAATCGCATCATTTAATGCACTCCTGGAAGGCACTTGGATACAGGGATGGGGAGGAAGAGGAGAATAGACTATTGTCTCCTGTTTCCGCCAGTACCACAGGGGAATAGATAACCCTGGGATACACAATTGACTCGGGGGTTGATATGGAGGTGGGAATGGCAGCTCTGAAATTTGGGAGTTTTCTAATACTTCCATGGTGAATGTGCCCATTTTGGTACAAAGAAATCATGTTAGAAAAAAAAAGGCATAGAAATCCCATGTGTTTTGTCTGCAGATCCCAAAAGGACTGTTTGGGGGGAGGGATAGAGGAGGAATAGGGATAGAGGGATCATGTCTGATCTACTCCTGTGCATCCCTGGAGAATATGGGAGATATGGGAGAGGGAAATAGGGATGGAGGGATGATCCCTGATCCACACATGAGCATCCCTGTACTGAACAGGGGATACAGGAGAGGGAAATAGGGATGGAGGGATCACACCTGATCCACACCTGAGCATTGCTGGATCAAACACAAGATACAGGAGAGGGAAATAGGGATGGAGGGATCACACCTGATTCACACCTGAGCATCCCTGTAGTGAACAGGGGATGAAGGAGAGGTGGAAATAGAGATAGAGGGATCACACCTGATCCATACCTGAGCATTGCTGGACCAAACAGGAGATACAGGAGAGGGAAATAGTGATAGAGGGATCACATCTGATCCACACCTGAGCATTGCTGGACCAAAGAGGAGATACAGGAGAGGGAAATAGTGATATAGAGATCACACCTGAGCATCCCTGTGCCAAATGAGGGATTCAAGAGAAGGGAAAATAGGGATGGAGGGATCATGCCTGATTGAAACCTGGGAATCCCTGGACCAAACTCCTTCTTCTTGGCCTGGGAAATAATGAAACCCCATCAAATATCCACTGTCAGTTGGAGAAGGACTGTTTGCCATGCAGGGAATTGCATTTCCAAGGCAGAAGCAGCATCCCATGGCTGCTTCCCTGATTGAATTCCCCCTTGGTGACCTGGGAAGGTAATTGCAGCTGAGGGGAGCCAGGGCAGATCACACCTGCCCTGAAAATCAGCATCTCCATCCATCCCCCGACCTGGGAAGAAATTGAGGCAAAAATAACTAAAGGTCCATAAAAGTAACCAACTTATTGCCTAATAGATTTCTTAGTCATGAATTCCTCATGCTCCATATGTACCCAAATCAGAGCAATTATGGATTTAAATGGAGCTGGAATCCGTGGTGCAGAAAATGCTTGTTTTAGCGTGAGATTGGCCAGAGGTGAACGACCTGTAAAACCTCTGGTAATGAAAGCTCTTCACAGCTTGCCGTGTTCCACCGGGGAATAATTGCTGCAGTCTGTGATACAGATCTGGCTGTGCTAATGATGCCCTGTTCCTTTTCAGAGGACTCATTTAAGCTTCCCATTTTTTCCGGGATTTCAAAGCAACAAGGCATGGTGGGAATTAACACATTAACGTGGACCTTTTCTCACTTGGAGTATTTAAAATAGTATTTAAAGCTTTCGGGCTGGGATCGATTCCCAAAGTGTTGGGCACTGGGAAGTCCTAGGAAGAGGATGGCTGGAGGGAGATGGAGTGTGACACTGGGGTCAGGGCCGTGTTGATCCCTTTTGGACTTTATTTAGCATGACAGGATGGATTTATTAGAACAAAACATACATGAGGAATGAAAAAAACCCCAACCAAACACAACCAAAAAAACCTCCAAGATATTTTGGATGGAAACAAAACTCCTATTAACTTCCAAATGCAAACCACATCCAAGGGAGACAGTTGGCTTCTCTTCGTAGTTTATTATTAAATATTTGACTAGGGAGGGAAGTTCTGAGCTGAGCATCTTTTCCCTCCTGTTCCTGGCAAGAGCAGTTTGTGTGCAAGGAGGGTTATTCCTTGGTTGTTTTCCCAAAGCAGTTTCTGGGGGTAGATGGGTGGAGATTTCTCCTATTATTCCTAAATTTAGGCGTTTTAAAATGAGATCTCATTGCAGGCTCCTATTCCTAAGCAATATCTGGAATAGAGCTCCTGCTGGAAGGCAGGAGGGCTCTGC
>NW_008658912.1:0-582 GCF_000695815.1 Acanthisitta chloris
ACATTCCACCAGCGGCGGCAGCAGCAGGGCCGAGGAACGGTTACTAAGGACACACCCGACATTTCACGGAGAGCCCCCGGGAGCCAGAGGGGAGGGACAGGGTCTGTGTTTCAGGCCTCTTGCGGGCTTCTTTGTCCTTAGCTGAACTTTGAGCTCCTAAAACAATACCCACTGCAAGGGAGGTACTCTGCAGGCTGCGCAAGCCCCACCTTTGCTTTGCAGAGCTTGAGGCCTGCAAAAGCAACAGCCCCTCCTGCAGTGCAAAGCTCAGAGCTTCAGAAGGATGAAAGATCCTGTGAGTGGTGCAGTGACTTTTCCCTTCCCTATCTTGTCCATATTAGAGATACTGAAAAATCTTAGGTGAAAAAGTCTGACATTTTCCACCCTATTAGAAAATTTAGGAAATGAGTTGCATTTATTGCCAACCAAACCAGAGGAGGATAACGAGAAATAAAACCAAACCTAAATAATTCTCTGGCTGTAGTTGAGCAGTTTCTATTCCTGAATTTCTTCCCACATTATCCCAGAGGTGCTGCCAGCATTCCTGATGGGCCTAGCCTTGGCCAGCAGCAGGTCCATCTT
>NW_008658912.1:609-3209 GCF_000695815.1 Acanthisitta chloris
GAAGCTTCTGGCGGCTTCTGCCAGCAGCCTGACTGGTGGTGGTCCTCTGCTTCCCTCAGCCCTGCCTCCAGCCCCTGTCCCCTGCCACCAAGTGTCTGCCATGCAAACCCCATCCACCAGGCTGGGTAGCAGAGTGACCTGGATGATTTTTGTGGTGCAACGAAGCTACGAGACAGGAGAAGATAATGTTCACCCCTGCTCTGCTTTAGGGAAGGAAGTTTATGGAGGCTGGGGCTGAAGATTGGTCCTTGAAAGAGGAAATGGAATGGAACTGCTGCTTTCTTTTCTATGGATGTGGATATTCACCTCCTAGAACCAGGGAGGTTGGAGAAGACCTTGAAGATGGTCAAGTCCCTCCATCTACTTAAAATAAATAAATCTGTGACGTTTTTGTGGCCTGGGGAAAACAGCAACAAAACCAGCTTTTCATCCCTCCCAGGTTAATGAGACATGAATCCTAATTTAAATTTACTTCACTAAATAAATCCACAATCCCTTTTCACTCCCACCCAAGGTCTTTAGGAATCAAAGGATCAAATCCCAGTGAAAAAAAGATTTGCTCCTTTGAAAGTGAAAAAGGCAAAATACAGAGCATAACAAACATCACTACCCTCTTACATGTACTAATCAAATCCCTGTCTTACAAAGCAGAAACAGTAAGAAAACTCCAATAACATTAAATCCTAATCTTCTGCACAAGAAGATGTATTTACATTGAACTCTCTCTCGCCCTACATATCTCCTAATCCAATCTCTTCCTCTTGGAGAGAGGCTCTTGGTCGTTCTGAGGGCTATGGATCCTCCTATGTACGCTCATAGCTTTCTTTGTTTCAAAAACTCTGGAAGTTAGGAAACAAAATAGCAGTATGAATTCCTTCATTTTCAACTGCTTCAACACCATGAAACCAAGCTTTGCTTCTCCTATTTCTAGCATTTCTGCTTTGCTGGGGTGAAGGTGAGTTGCAAGGTAGAATACAGTGCCAAGGGGTGATCCCCCTACGGCCCTCAGCTTCCCCCTGGGTGGCTGTGAAGGGATCAGGCTGTTTGAGTCCAAAGTAGCAGCATTTCAACAGAAAGAGGAACAGCCTTGGCACCTTTGGCACATGGCAGAGGGAAAAGAGCCTCTGGCCGAGTGGGGTGTGTGGGATGGTTGGCAGCATGGACACACTGTGCTGCGGGACCTTCTCTGGCCTGTCCTCTGTAGCTCCCCATTCTCCTGCCTGGGAGGATCCTCACTCATCTTTGGCCTCTGCACAGGCTGGAAACCAGAGATTCTAGACGAATTTTTCCTTCTTTCCATCTTAGTGGAAATCAGAGTATCCAACACACAGTGGTATCAGCCCCAAGCAATAAGCAGTTGAGAAAACCTCCTGAAGATTCATAGTTCTCCACCTGCTACCACTCCAAATCATCTCTGTTTCAATGAACAAAATTCCTATTTGACTGGCAAGGAAAGCCTTATAGCAGAGCCACAGCACTGGCAGCACCTTTTTCAGAGTGCCCTGAGATGCTCCAGAAGGTCCCTGAAAATCAGCAGTGTCGAGTTTAATAGAACCAGGACTACTCCTGTTAGGAAGGAGTGGAGAATTCAGGATCTCACTGGAATCAGGGAGGGTGCCAGCACTAGAGAACAGAGCCTGTAAGGATTCAATCCAATTTGGTGATGGCACTGCTGTGTTGGGCCCAAGGCATTGTACACAAATCAGTCTCTCAAAGCAGCAGGGCAATAGAGCCCTGGGCAGCATCTGCTGCACTTTCCCAGAGCATGAGGTGATGTGTTTCTGGCAGAGCAGCATCTCCTAGAGTTCTCCAGCACCTTTCCTAACCCTTTCCCCAGCCTTTTGGCCCTTCTGGCATTTCCCGATTGTTTTCTCACTCACTTGAGCATGAGTGGCAGCAGTTCTATGTTCTTTCTTCCAGGTGTAGTAGAACTCTATACACTGTGCCACTGTCTTAGTCTGAACCTCTTGTGAGACAAACAGAAGGAATCTGCAATGGAAGTGTTGTCAGGGCCTTGCAGTAAGAGGAAAGTATGGAGGAAAACTGGAAGTAGGAAAAATGGAGTAAAATGAATGGGGAGGAAAATTGAATAAATTGGGAGTAAAATGAAGTAAGTAGCAAGTAAGTACTAAATGATGTAGTAAAACATGTGTGATATCAGACAGTAAAACATTTAAGAAATAGCTCAACAAGAAATCAATGCGGCACATTTTGCCTGTCCCCCATTCTCTATGGTTCTCACTCTGCAATTTGCTGTCTCACATAAACGGGACAGATGTGAGAGAAAATAAACCTTCCTGTTCAAAAAAAGCTTGGAAAAAGGGCTGGAACGGCTGGATCACACCTTTTGCAATCTCTTTTTTAAATATGCTCTTTTGAAAAGTGTGAATAGGGAATATAGACTAATGAAAAGCATAAAGCTGGGCACATCTCTGTCACAGAACAGTGAGTTTCTTATAAAGCTCTAAAGAGGTCTAAAGCTGGTAATCTCTACCAGACCCTTCATATTAGTCATGCTGTTTACAGCTCCCAGTTTGACCACCCTGAACAGCGTTGTTGACTTGTTACAACTTTTTTGAGCTACTAACGTGGTTCTTGTC
>NW_008658912.1:3263-16702 GCF_000695815.1 Acanthisitta chloris
TGAGAAGTGACTTCATCGTTCTTAAGTTACAACATTCACAATAACATGTAGCTCTTCTGCTTCTTATTGTTGGGCTGAGTAGCTCAAGGGCACTTTTGATCTTACCAGCCTTTCAAAGTTTTGCTGGGTCTTTTCAAAGGGTTATTTTGATCCCGAGCAAGGTGTGAGTCATTTGAAAGAACTCCTCTCTCACTTAACTACAATCTTGAAAAAGTCATTTATTCTCCAATTTGGATCCTTTTTTTTTTTTTCAGTAATATTATAGCAACAATAAAGACCACAGTAGTGATAACTAATTGCCACAGAGACAGACACAGTAAAAAAACCTACAGGCAACAGTCAAGAAACACCAGGTTTCCCTAATCATCACCTCTGGGTTGTTGTGAAAGAGTTGGTGAACCAGGAGACACTCCTGGCCTTCAGGAGGTAGATCTGCAGAATGTATTAAGTTTGTTACAAAGCAAATGATCATTTTTCTTCTGGCTACTTTTCCAGTATATCAATACATCCCAAGCCCTGCCCCTTGGGGTTAAGAGCTGGACCAACATTCTATGCCAACAATAGGATTTGTTATTTGAAAAACATCCAGCACAACAAAACCCTAATTCCTATTGAAGCTCTGGCATAGTAGTAACATAATTGTAATTCACTGTGAATCGCCATTCCCAAGAGTACATCAGAAAGAGCCATCAAAAGACTCTTACGCTTCCATCTGAGCACTCACAATAAATATTTGCAGGTCTGAGTACCCGTTTTGTGGCAGACCCAACCTAATTTACTTTGTCTGTTTGAAGTGGGGAGGGACATACATACAGGAGTGTGGCCTGTGTGCCCTGCTGCTGCTTTTCCCACCTGGGTCCCAGGTACCCTTCTGCTTTCCAGATAAGGTGCTACGAGAACTAACACCAGAAACAGTATAAAAGATGAGCATCCGTACTTCAATTTAAACAACTGAGAAAATATGATGAAGAGATGGGAATGGAAAGATATGCCAGAGTGATCTTGATATCAAGAGTGCTTTTTGAGTAACACAACAGCTGACCAGAGACCAAATTCTCTCAGAGGTACCTAACACAAACACTCTGAATGTTGCTTCTCAGCTGAGTGGTTTATCATTTTAGTATTTCAACTCTGGGTGTATTAAATCAAACCAGAGGGATAGTCTATGGTATCTTGGCTCAGCCAGTCTCCTAGACATGAAGGGCCTCTAGTGGCTGATGCTCTTATTATATTAAAAACAACTTCTAACTCAGGCTTTCAAAGTATTAACCTCAGACATTTTAAGGTGACACTTTCTCCCTATCGTCTTTTACACAGTCTTAATGAACAAAGAAGCCTTTGACAGAAGGATACTGTAATGTAGGATGCTGATGCTATTCACATGTGACGGAGGGATATGGAAGGTCAGAGGATGAGTCACTCCATTTAAGGTCACCAAAGTATTTTATACATATGAGTCTCCCTTATATATTCTTCCTGTATCCTTAACATCCCTCAACTCCACTGGAGTTAGAAGACATTTCTTTTCAGAAATATCCAAAACCAATGTTTTTGAAAAATCATGGACAGATTCTCAGCTTTAGCTTGTGAGAAAGAGGGTAAGAATACTTTAATTGCACTCTGCAGAAGTAGCTAACAGACGGCTGACGATAGCACGTTATCTCAGTATAGCAGAGAAAGGCAAGCTGTAAGAAGTTTGAGGCTGAAGTCAGCAAAGCTCAAACTGCAAACAATGCAAGATGACAGAAAGTACCATTAAGCATTTAAAGAGAGAACAAGATACAAAGAATTCCAACTGGTGGAAAACAAGCACCAACACTGGTTGACTTTCTAAATCAGCCTAAACCCAACAGGTCAAGCAAAAAATAGTTAGGGCTAAATGAAACATCACTATGCAAAATTCTCTAATCAATATGCTTTTATGATGGGAGAGACAAAATTACCTTCTCTGGCCTAAAAAACACACTAAAATGTTTACTATTACCTGAGATATGAGATCAGTAGGAGGAAGCAAGGAAGAAAATGGGAGGAAATTGAAAACACAGGGAACACAAAGCAGATATACCATGAGCTTATCTATCGGAGGAAGGCTTCAGTAGGTGAACTATCATTACTGCATGGTAGACACTGCTGTATGATGGAACAACTGCATTCATTTCACTTCAAGACAGCCCATAGGCTCATCTCTTGTCATTATTATTAACATTAAGATAAGGCAAATAAGGACGACATCTCACACACGATCTTGGCAGCTGGTCTAGGACAGCCTTTGGACAAGGCACTGGAAAAGTGCATGAAGAAACCACACCCGAAAAGAAAACAGTAACCAGCTTTGAGCCACTAGACTCTTTCAAGGTAACCCTGTTTTAAATGTTCCCCCAGTTGCAAAAAGTTTTTTAGTTACAAGTTCAAGCTAATTTTAAATATTATTGTTTGTTTCTGATCAAATGTTTTGGTCAGGACAAAAAGAGAAAGAATTCTGTTGAATGCAGGAACTGTTAATAATGAAGAGCACATGCTTTGCAGATGAATAAGATATTATGGTAGCCACAATATGAAATCCTGAAGGTTTCAGTACAATTCTCTTATTCACAGATATAATTACTTTAAAAAAAATAAAACACCAGCAAAATGACGTGAAGGATATATATGTATACACATATTTAAATTAATGCTGGTGTTCCACTCTGGTGGCTCTGTTTGTTGTGACACTTTTGTCATTTTAGCGTATGTATTTTTTTTCACTTTTTTTTCTGCATGTCTGCTGAATTAACAGTGTCCTTTATGGAAGCTAAATGACTACCATGGCTCTTAGTGGGAGTGACAGTAATTGGCAGAGGACAGGGGATATAATAATCCTCTACCTATTTCTGGGATTTTAAATGGCTAATGGTTGCTAAGTACACTGTTACAGCAAGTCACTCTAGGCTATTTTCATCACCTGCAAATGCAAGGAAAAGCACGTCCTGTAATAGTTTGCTTCCAGGGGAATTGACGTTGAACCTTTAAATTGATTTAAGAACAAAGCAGAGAGCTATCTGGTGCTATCACATTGTAGGTCACTGTCAGTCCTGGCTAGAACAGGGTAGCAAGCTGACTTTATAAGCCAGCATACAACACATCTTTATCCACAGAAGGTTGTGCTGTGGATGGATATTATCCTTCCAAAACCAGGATTCAGGTTATAGCTGTTCAGCTCCTTAGTCATGATGATCAGGGTGGCTGAATGATAACTTGGTAGTGCAGCAGCAAGGTAGCAAGCACCAAAGGAATTTGCAGCTACAACTTTGTGACTGACCTAACTAGGCTAAGGCATGGGCTTGAGCACAGGAATGGGGTCTGGCCACTCCAAGTGCATAACTATTAGTATGTTCCCCAGCACAGCCAGCCTGCAGCTGTAAGGCAATGCTCAGGCACAGCCTTGGGGAAGGCATAGGGCTGGGACTTCTCAGGAAAGACCATATGCAGAAGGCCACATGGTTTCACTGGTAGGATGGGATTTTTGCACTATAAAGATCCTACCTAAATCCCAGATGTGATCTCCATGTTTGCCTGTGTAACATTACCACAGATACAGCTAACTGTGTGTGTGCTTTTGTCCTTAATACCATCCAGGATTACTCTGAATTCTCTAGCATTTGCCACCTACTGCCCTAATACCAGAAAACAAAGTTATGAAAGAGGATTTTTTTCTTCCCCCAATTAAGCTTTTTAAAATATCAGCTGTGCAATAAAACTGTGAAAGAAATTTCCCCTCCCTCTGCTCTACTTCCTAGACCAAATAGGACTGAATCAACTGAAAAAAACAGGATGGAATGAGTGAAGGGAGACCAGTAGTTTCTACACATGGAAATACAAGCAACAAAGAGCATGCGCTCTTTATTGCAGAACTGACTATGCTGCATTCTACAGAAGAATATCCAGAGAATAAAGAGCATCAAGTGATTAACACCACCACACACAAGAAACTGAGAAAAAAACCTGACCAAAACAAAACACCAACCAAAAAAAAACCTGATGCTTTGAATCACTCAGCTCAAAGGGAGGAAAAGGGATCAGCTCAAACATGAAATCTAGAGCGCAGTTGGGGTGACATACCACACAGTGCTCCTATTGCATACTACTTTTGCAGAGCTTTATAGTCCTGACATGATAATCCTGCTTCTAGGCAAATGGGAAAGTATCCAGAGGGGTTCAGGCAGCAAATACAGTCAGAGGTATAGAAATTGTGTGAGGAGGGACAAAAAAATTGGGTTCATTTAATCAAGAAGAGACTTGGAGACAATACAAAATTCTTCAAACACCTGAAAAAGAGGAAAACAAGAAATTCTTTGAAAGCTCTGTATTCATCAGAAATGGAGTTGGGAATGATGGGCTTATACTGCAGCAAACTTTTGACCACAAGGAAAGCTCTATGAGAAAGGCTAGTTAAGCAATAGCAATATCTGTCTGTGAATAAGATGGACAGTAACCTGCAAAAAATACCCTTGGTGTCATTGATTCTCTTCCTAATTCCAACAGATTCTAGTTCAATGTTACCACCTACATCTCTCCCATAAGGCCCTACAGATGGTACCCTGAATGCGTTCACACAAAAATTGTCACTACTTGCATCCTTCAACCTTATTTTCACTCTTTAGGGCTATTTACAGTATTCCATAACCTAGACCATATAAAAAGCTGTCTATGTTTCTCAGGAGGGTGACTTACCAGTTGAGGTTGGAAGAGCTGCTGAAGTGCAGTGTTCAGCCAGGATTGCTCTTGTCATGGGGTGTAGGGTGCATCAAAATACAAGTACTAATTGGCCATTGTGAGTCTTTATAACTGTCAAGGTTTTTGAAGTGTAAACAAACTGTCCATTTGTCTCTTACCCTGAAGGAAAGCACACACGAAAGAAACAATTGGAGCCACAGAGCTGAAGTACATGATCCAAAATGGAGGTCAAATTACATCACATTTTGATATAGAATAAGAGCAGATCTGTCCTTGTCATCAATTCAGATCAGAGTCACTTTGTAACCTTATTATAAACTGAGAAAACCAAAGAAATTGGGACAGACTTCAAATGCTCTACTGAAATTTCTATCCAGCAAAAGCAAATAACACCCTTTAGTCCAATATTTCTTTGTACATATCCATAAGAAGAGGAGATAAAAATCTTATTTATGCCTTTCAGCAGCACAATAAATATGTACCATCTGTAGACGGAAATGTAGGAAAGTCTGGGGAATATGCAGTTGAATTCAGGGTGAATTAATGGAAGCCATTTTAATATCACTGGCTCTTCTCTGTATACCAAGCAAAACCTAAGAGTGTAACTAGCATACTTATCCCGCCCACTGTTTGCAAAAGTGCTCCTGCAAGGTGTCAGAATTTATTTGGACATCTAGAATCAGGGCAAAGGGCTCATGATCTGCACTAGATAGCTGCAATTGTTATTCCAGCTCCCAGGCAACAAAACCAAACCTAAATCTGATGAAGAATCTGGGTCATTGCTGAGTTTAGTACAAAAAAAAATCCCAATGGAAATACAAGACCCGAATATTTCATATACTTTAATTTTGTTTCATAGTTGTCAATGACTTCAAAGCAATCGGAGACTTGGAAGCTGCTTGTGAATAAACAACTAAGCCATTGCAAGCCACAGAGCTCCACATCAGGAGTCCATCTTGTATCAGCAAAGCCACCAATTCTTCTGGGCTTAGAGTTTCCCCTGCAGGGGGCTTGTCCTTTCAGATAAAGCTCAGACAGATATTTACAACTGTTAGCAGAGCTCTTTGAGGAGAAAAGAAGAAACTTTCTTCATGAGAGCTGTAGATCAACCTGCTAAGTGTACAGCCCAAGGGTATAATGTTTGAAAGGAGATTTGGGGTTTGCACCCTAGGTGTTTTAGGAAGAAGGGCAGGGAATGGTAAAACAGCTAATTCCCAGCATTGGGAAAGGACTAACAGTAGAGACAGCATTGATGATTGCACCTATATGATTTGTGGATGTAACTGTAAAAGGTTTGGCTTTCTTTTATAAGCTGATTGGCATTGTGAAAATGTCCATGAAAGGCTGGTATATGGCAAGACCAGGGTGTTGACGAATGTTAGAAACAGAAATTAGGAGGGAGCCAAGGCACAGGAAAGGTTACGGTGTTCTTGAGAGGCTGTTACCATTGAAGTTCTTCAGGAGAAACATCAAGTGTTCCAGTTCCTAAAGAAGGGGCACAGGGGAGAATTGCAGCACTTGAAAGGGTTACAGCAGCACACTGTTCTACTCTTTAACTTGCCAGTTACCCCCCTTTAATAACTGCCCTATATTTTGAAATAGATCAGACTTCAGAACCTTCCAGCAAATCTCTCCCTGATGATTTATCTGTTTCTTTAATTAAGCAATACAAGTTTAAGCAAGGCATTTACTAATTCTGCTAAGTGAAACATAATACATGATTAAAGTACACTTCATTTTGTGGTTTGAGCAGATAATGATGCCTTCATTACTTAACCAATTTAGACCTTTCAGGTAGACTGGCTTTTCCCAACCAAAGAGTTTTTGTTTGGGAGAACTATTCCATAAAGGGTGGGCATTATTGACAGAACCGTTTGATATATCTTGATCTGGAACCTAAATTATTATGCACTGGAGAAGTCTGGCATAATACTGAACTAACTAACAAAATAATGGTATCATAGTGAAAGCTAAGTTTCCAGATTCACTTGTTCATTCCTTCTCTCCCCTAATTTATACATTTCACGTAGACAGAATGCTTTCCAATGTACAAATTTTGGTGGGACAAATTTTCTTCCCTTCAGACTTAGTCTGGCCTGTCTTTTTCTTCAAAGATATTAATCTACCTGATACAATTTGACCCTAAAACCCCTGAGCTGAAGAAACTTCACCTACAGAACGACAAATAACCAAATGTTGATGTAGGTATGGATACAGTGTGAAATGGTGGATTATTTATATGTGACTTCTTATGAGAAGAACTGGAAGTAAGACATCAGAAAAATGCTGCCAGGCATGTAAGCTGCTACTCAAAACACTGCTATCCTGAAGATTAAGTAAATGCCTAAAATGGCACTAAGAACTTCCTTACAATTTGTTCCTGTAGGAGAGCCATAAAATTGAGGTGTGAAAAGGCTGGCACAGAGCCTGGCATGGTCAAGTGGGAAGGGGCCCATGTGCTGTTACTGGGTGCTGCACATATCCATCTCTTGGAGAAATATCCATAAGAAACCCACAAATTTTCATTTAACTCTTGAGCCTGTCAAAATTGTGGGAGTGTAAACTCCCATCTTTGGGACCCTGAACATTTATAAGCTGTTAACATCCGATTTGGAGCATGCATTGTATATGGCAACAACAAAACCCCACACAACTGCTTTAAAGCAACACTTTTTTGTTAGACACTGACTTTCTTTGGTCTTCCCACTGCAGCCCTGGCTATCTCTGATCTTGGTGTCACTCATGAACTCACTTGCATTGGTGACCAATAGATCCAGTGATGTGTCCCCTCCAGTAGGGTTGTCTATTACCTCCACACATTCCAGGAGTCTCCTGGATTGTCTACAGCTATTTTTCCAGCAGATGTCAGAGTGGTTGAAGTCCCCCAGCACGGCAAGAACCTGCAAACACAGTGCCTCCTGTAGCTGAAAAAAGAAGGCTTCATCATTAGGCTCTCCTTGATCAGGCAGCCTCTAGTAGACACTAACCACAAGGTTTCCTTTGTTGCCTCAGTCTCTGATTCTTACCTTTCAGCATGCTCACAGCTGTTCTTCACAGACATCTCTTCACACTTAATCCAACTCTTGATGTAGAGAGCAAGTCCTCTGATCCTCTTTCCTCTCCTGTCTCTTCTAAACAGCCTGTAGCCATTGACAGTTGTACTCCAGTCCTGGGATTCATCCCACCCAGTTTCAAGTAATGGCAACAAGGTCATAACTTTCTAGCAGCACAGTGGGTTCCAGCTCCTCCTGTTTGTCCCACATGCAATGAGAATTGGTACACAGGCACCTCAGCTGGGCTGTTGGCAGTATCACCTTCCAAGAGAAACATCCCTTAATTCCTTTAAGATATTTCCCTGCTGTTCTCCTGTTGTCTTCTGTTACCTCAGGAATCCCTGGCTTTTCTCTGTAAGACTGCAAGGTGGTCCAGTGTGGCTAGCACAGTCACGGACAGAGGACGCTCCCGCTAACCTTTGCATATCATTCCACAGCTTGTCAGGGATGAGCCTGATATTGTCCCTCTCCCCTATCACATCTAATTTAAAGCTCTGCCAGGGAGCCCTGCTAGTTCCCAAGCAGAGACTCTCCTCCCTCACTGAGAAAAGTGAGTCTGATTTCAGCATGCCTGGTGCTGCATAGACCATTCAGTTGTCAAAAAACCCCAAAAGTTTCGTGGTCACACCAGCCATGGAGCCATATATTAATAGACTCAGTCCATCTGTTTCTTCCTATGTTGCTGCCTTCAACTGGAAGTATAGAGGAGAATATAAATGGTGCTCCAGATTCCCTTACCAATACATCAATAACAAAAGGAATACCAGGGAAAATGTGGGCTGGTCACTGAATGGAACAGGGTCCTTCACAACAGGTTGCAGAGAAGGCTGAGATACTGAACGCTGACTTTGCTTTGGTCTTCACTGTCAAGGTCAGCCCTTGGGACTCCCTGTCCCAGGAGACCAGAGAGAAGGCCTGGAGGAAGAAAGACTTGCCATTAGTTGAGGATGATTGGGTTAGAGGCCCTTTAGTCAAATCTGCCATCCACAAGTCCATAGGATGTATCCAGGAGTGTTGAGGGAAATGGCAGATGTCATTGCTAAACCACTCTCAAACATCTTTAAAAGGGCGTAGCAGTGAAGGGAAATGCCTGAGGACTGGAATAAAGCAAATCTCACCCCATCCTTCAAAAAGGGTAGGAAGGAGGACCCAGGGAACTACAGGCCAGTCAGCTTCACCTCAGTCCCAGGAACATCAGCAAAGTCATTGGCACTATCTCCTATGATATATGTACAGACAGAGAAGTGCATGCTATGGTGAGCTGGATTGAGAATTGGATGAATGTCAGGTCTCAGAGCATTGAGGACAGTGGCACAGTGTCTAATTGGATGCCTGGCATTAGTGGTGTCCCTCGAGGTTCAGTAGTGGGTCTAGCATTGTTTAACTAATTGACTATTGTCAATTATTCATCAGTGACCTGGATGAAGGGCCAAAGTGCCTCCTCAGCCAGTTCACTGATGACACAAAGCTTGAATGAGTGGCCAATTCCCCAGAGTGCTGAGCTACCCTTTAGAAGGACCTTGACAGGTTGGAGAGACGGACAGAGAAGAGCTGTTTGAAATTCAACAAAGGCAAATGCAGGGTCCTGCACTTGGGGAATAATAATCCAAGGCACCAGTACAGGCTGGGGACCTGATGGAAAGAAGCTTTGTAGAGAATGACCTGGGGGTCCTAGTGGACAACAGGCTGCCCATGAGCCAGCCTGTGGCCAAGAAGGTCAGTGGTATCCTGGGGGACATTGGGAAAACCATTGCCAGCTGGTCAAAGAAGGTGTTTCTGGCCCTCTACTCAGCCCTGGGTGACCAGTTCTGGGCTTCTCAGTACAAAAGAGAGACATGGAGTTCCTGGAGTTTGTCCACTGAAGGGCTACAAATGTGATCAGGGCACTGGAGCACCTCACTAGTGAGGAAAGACTCTAGAGCTGGCCCTGTTTGGCCTGGAAAAGAGAATATATAGGGGCCACATCATCAATGTATACAAGTATTTGAAAGGAGAGTGTCAAGAGGATGGATCCAGGTTCTTCTCAGTGGTGCCAAACAACAGGATGAGAGACAACAGTCAGACACTGGAACACAGGGAGTTCCACATGAGCATGAGGAAGAATTTCTTTACTGTGAAGCTGACTAAGCACTGGAACAGGTTGCCCAGAGAGGCTGTGGATTCTCCTGCCCTGGAGATGTTCAAAAGCCGTTCTGGACACGTTTCTGAGTCAAGTTCTCTTGGGCACCCTGTTTGGGCAGGGGAGGTTGAACTAGATGATCTCCAGTGGTCCCTTCCAACCTTATCCATTCTGTGAATCTGTTCAGAGTTTAGCTGTGTTGTACATATTGTACTTCTGGAGCTTCATCTAAACTGCCTTTTCTAGCTCTAAGTTACATCAGAAAGGAATTTATGTTCCTTCATTCTTAACAAGGCAAGCTGTAGTCTTCAGTGCTAATAAGGCACTGATTCTGCTTCAGCCTATTTTATTCCTTATTTCTGTGGATCAGGATGCTGCTGGACATCACTAGCAGCCCTGCAATGTAGGGGGAACTGCTGTTAACAGGAGGGGGCTGGCTGCTGCAAAGTGCTCTTTGTGCTATTGGGCTCTTATCGCTTCCAATTGTAATTAATAACAGATAAAATGGGGAAGGAAAAACCTGAGTAAACAAGCTGGAAAATGTTATTTCAAAATGCAGATATTAAACAATGCAAAGCCTGATAAGGAACAAGCTGTACTATTCATATTAGTGCATATCTTGAAACAACAGGTTCTCATGTCAGTGTTCAAATGTTTGCCTGCTAAATATAGTCTCTTCTGCCTTAGTTTTCTTATAACACAATGGATGTTTTCTTTAATTTTCCTTTTCCTCTTCTGCCACTGACGTATCAGAGAGTTTCTTTCACAGGTGTGTTATCTGGATTATCTCTGTTCTGGCTGCGTCAGGTGCATAAGGAGGGAAAGAAGGGGGTGGCAGTTCCCAGAAGATCCTGACAAGTAGGGGCTGCTCTGGTCATTCTCCCAGGAAAGATGGATTTCTGCAGTGGGTCTGTCATGCTGTTTGGTGTTTTTTTTTAATGGCATCACTTTGTCTGCTAATTTTCCAATCAAAATATGAAAATAAAAAATCAGGGTACTGGAGCTTTGCTTAATGTTTGTATGAGGCAAAACATTGGATTCAAGAGCTCATCAAAACTGGTTACCCAAAAGCAGATGTTTTTGTTTCAGACCTCATTCTCATTTATAATCCACTGCAATAAACAGGACTGCACATGTCAAACTGTGATTATCTTCTCAGACAGCACCTGTTTAATAATGTGTATTAAAGTTATTCTGTGTTTTGATGAGCAAGGGATATTGCATGAACATTGCAATGTACATTAATCAATGTTTTCCAAAGTGCTGGAGGGCACAAGTGAAAAAAAGCTTTTAAGGTGATTAAGCGTAGGGCTAGTTGTTGTGACTGCTGTGATTGCTGTGAGTACATTGGGCCCAGGTTTAAAGGTACTCCCTTACCAATGTCACCCACTCCAGTTTCACATGGAGAGTCAAGACATGGGTTCTCTAAATTCACTGTCCTTCTCCAGAGGAGATTTCCAGAAAACTACTTCTACTGCCTTCCCCAACTCACCCTTGTCCAGACTTTGGGGAGGCCCAGCCAACACACTGTACCCTTGTACAGAGCAGGGTCCTCCCAGCAACAGCTGAATGTTCTTTCCACCTCTTGCTTAAAGTCAACTAGTTTTTCCCACAGTAGAATCCTACTGCTACTGCAGTTTAGTGCTGCCAAATACTGAGTCAGCAGCAGCAGCAGTGACAGAAGTAAGTCTGGGGTGATGTCAGATCAAGCTGTACAGGGAGATCTCAAACTGAGGGACACCCAGTCGGCAGCCCAGAGTCCTGTCAGGATCCAGAAGCTCTCTCCAGCCAATCAGGTGAGGAGGAAACAGTGCTGGGAGCACCAGGGGAATCACAGAATCAATCAGGTTGGAGAAGATCTCTTAGACTATTAAGTCCAGCCTATGACTTATCACCTTGTCAACTACACCATGGCACCGATTGCCACTTCCAGTCTCTTCTGAAACACCTCCAGGGATGGTGACTCCACCACCTCCCTGGGCAGTCTGTTCAACCCCTCTATGAAGAAACTCTTCTTACTGTCTAACCTAAAACTACCCTGGCATAGCTTGAGACTATGTCCTCTTGTCCTGTCACTAGCTGCCTAGGCTAACCGCTACCTGGCTACAACCTCTGTTCAGGTGATTGTAGTGGGGAGTCATAGAGGGGAGTTTTAAACTCCTCTAGGGAGCATGGCAACTAGGGGCAGGCAAACAAGGAGGAGCATGACAGTGAGGCTGTGGTAAGGCAGAGTGAGGTGATGCAGTTCAGGCAGCTAGCTCAGTTGCTGGTCATCACACTTGCTGAGAGAGCCCAAATATGGTGTCCACTCAAAAGGGAGCCAAGTTGTCTAGGCTCGCCAAAAGAGATGTGGTGACCCAGACAGAGCTCCCAAAGAAACATGCAGCCATCCAGGCTTCGGGCTGTAGGGGTTGCCTAAGCATCTCAGTGGATTGTAGCAGCGATGGCAGTTGCATAAAATGTGACCAGGTGGACAACCTGCTTAGCCTGGTAGCAGAGTTACAAGATGAAGTAGAAAGGCTGAGAAGCATTAGGGAATTACAGAAGGAGGTAGACTGGTAGAGCTGTGCTCTGTGCTCCCTGAGACAGGAGCAGCAACCAGAAATAATTCAGATCAAGGGGATCCTCCACCCATCCCTCAGCAAGAAGCAGATATCGGTTGTGAAGCAAGAGGTGAAAGGAGGGTAGCCCATACTGAGGGAGGCAAGCAAAATGCTTCTTCATCCATGTCACTTCACCCCAGTGCCTCTGCATAGTAGATATGAGGATTTATACATGGAACACCAGCCCAAGGGTGAAGTGGATGATGGTCTGGTCACACCAGAGCCACTGCCACAGTCAGTAAGGTCAACCCACCATATTACAACCACTTCCAAGAGGAAGAAAAGACAGGTTTTAGTTGTAGGAGGTTCCCTTCTAAAGGGAACAGAGGGCCCAATATGCTGACCTGTCCCAACACATAGGGAAGTCCGCTGCCTCCCTGGGGCCTAGGTTAAGGATGCCACCAGGAAACTTCCCAGCCTGGTGTGGCCCATGGAATACTACCCACTACTGATCTTCCCAGTGAGGGAGTGGCAACATAGTCTAAGGGAGCCCAAAAAAAGATTTCAGGGCCTTGGGATGTTTGGTAAGGGAATCAGGGCCACAAGTTATTTTCTTCTCCATACTTCCAGTTGAAAGCAACAATATTGAAAGGAACTGATGAGCTGAGTCTACATTAATACATAGCTCCCTAGTTGGTGTTACCACTTGTGGGATCTAAGTGTATGATTTGAGTGTAAATATTTGTTTTTCATGAAGTCCCTCTTTCAAAAGTATGGAAAGCTCAAAAACATAGTTTATTATCCACAAACAATGATGTGACAAGTCATGCCATATGAGTTTAATAGAGCTGTCATTAAGAAAAACAGCATGGAACAGATGTAGTCATAACAATTTACTGCTTTCTTACTTGAACAGAAAAGAATAATCAATCAGCTGCCAGATAAATATCTGCTGTTTTCTTCTCCTAGTACAATGTGATGAGTACCTTTTAATTTAATTAAAAAAATAAA
>NW_008658913.1:0-1506 GCF_000695815.1 Acanthisitta chloris
GGGAGTGTAAGCAGCTGCGTGGTTCTTGGCTGCTGGCTGAGGTTAAACCACGACAGCGTAATTTCTGGTTATAGCCAATTCAGCACTCTAAGTCGGTTCTAGTTCAATAAGAATTTTCACAAGAACAGATTCACAAATAATGTACATTTCCAATCCAGTACTGTAGGTCTGCTCGTATTCAATAAGGACTTTAAGCGATTCAGATTCACAATTAGTATTGTTTATTGAAGCGACAGGAAAGCAGATTCAGGATCCCCCTTTTTGTTTTTCTACTATAAAGGCAGTGTTTATCATCCTCTGCAGGGCCTTTTGAAGACAGGATAACAAACAAGGCACAATAAGTAGAATAATTATAATTATGCCACTCATGAGAAGTCCCATTCTAATTAAATTCTTTACCCAGCCTCCAATACCTCATCTATGTAACAAGGTATCTAACCAGTCACTGCTGTCATCCAGCCAGAGGCGGTTCACATTCTCGTGAAGCTTCTGTATACTAGCATAAATGGATTCAGAGTGACCAGATATATTCATACAACACATACCCTCAAAATCTTCAAAACCAAGCCCTTGTGCAAGCAACAAAAAGTCTATAGCGGCTCTATTTTGAAGTGTTGCATGTCTAACAGAATCTACATCTAACAGCAAGCTACTCAAAGAAATTGCATTTGTCTGCTTAGCTAACCAACATCCAAGCTTATTGAGAGTTCCAAGTGCCTTAGCGCTAGTATAATTGCACCACAAACTAGCATTTCTATACCAACCTATCGTTGCATTTACAATTTGATTCACTGCTTGTTCTAAACCTGAACTCGTTCTGAACCTGAATAATTAAAAAACCAAACAATAGTCCATTTTTACTAAATCTAGCAATTCTAATTCTTGTGGCTCCAGGTTGTGGATCAGCAGGTGTGGAATCCAGAGATCTCAAATGTCAACCAGAGTTTGATTGCAGGATACAGTTGTACTCATACCAGATGCCATGGGCCATTGATCTGCATCTAATGGTTTTCTGGAGAAGCAGTCAACAGGCATAATGTGTCCTGTCCTGTCGCATTGTCTAAAGTTACCCAGATGTTTGTTTTCGGCATTGAAGGAAGCCCCAGACAGCACATCCTGCTGACAGCATTAGGAAGAGGATGATCACAGCAAGGACTGAACACATTGCGTGGGGACTCATTTTAGCCTGGGTTACATTGGTGTCCCACCTCCTCTACAGATGGAGTCAATTCCTGCAGCAGTGATGATAAGGGTGTAATACATGGCTGCACACATCTCGCTGGGACTCATTGTGGACCGTGACTTGTGGAAACACAAGCTGAACCTCAATCCCAGGTTAATAGTTGAAACTGGCCTTCCCATTTACCTCATTCTATATTTTTGACCAAAACGGTGTCTTTGCCAGACGCATCAAGCTTGTCGTCTGCCATGGAGACAAAATGAATTAGAATTGGGACACTGTCATTAGACCAGCGATTTAAAAAGTTCAAAACATATATAGCTTTG
>NW_008658914.1:0-3508 GCF_000695815.1 Acanthisitta chloris
GGAGCTCCTACCAAACCCTAACAACCCATAACACCAACTCTCTTAATTAAATGCAGGTTAATTTCAATGTTTAAAAATTTTATTATGAGGATTATATGGTTTAACAGTGATTAGAATATGGATACATTGTAAGGTATACAGTCTATAATTCAAAAACTTGCCAATAAAATTCCTATTTTTAAAAAAGTGGATAGGATCTTGATTTTTTAACACAAAATAAACTTAAAACATCATGAGTTTTTCAAAGACAGTGTCTAAAATACACTGTCCAGTATGACTAGGCAGTGAGATTGAACTGAACAATTTAAAATTTCTGATACTGAAGCTGTATCACCCCCATGAAATTTGTTCAAGCAACTTGGTAAGAGTTTCTGAGT
The DNA here is from genome assembly GCF_000695815.1 of Acanthisitta chloris. NCBI lineage: Eukaryota > Metazoa > Chordata > Aves > Passeriformes > Acanthisittidae > Acanthisitta > Acanthisitta chloris. Next base: position 378 of record NW_008658914.1, read on the forward strand.
TAAGAAGTTGACAGGAGGTCTGCTCCATTCCTTCCCTTTTTTCTGCTTGGCAAGAGATGTGACAGAGAAACCTCTGGCAACTTGAAGCAACCTTGAAGCCCAGAAGATATCACCAGTGCCAGAGATATGAAATGAGATACACTGAGAAATCTTAAAAAATCCATTAGGAAGGGTACTCAAAAAGTTGAAACCGGCTCTGCAGTTTCTCTTGCCTGAAAGGACTTTTTGACTTTCCTCTCAAATAGGAGTTTGTGAGAAACTGCATAACCACAGCAAAAGGTAAATAATGGAGATACCAAATTGGGTTCAGCTTTCTTTTGAAAAACAGGGATCAATTTCAGGGTAACACTGCCTTTTCTGAGTACTTGCACATATTCTCCTGCCAGCAAAACAGTGGAGACAGAAAGTCTCTCTTTCAAGCAGTGCAGCTCCTCTTACAAACTTCATTTCTTTAGTGTTCTTTCCAAGAAATAAAAGAAATTTAGGCATTCTCTTATTTTGGGCCCAGTAACTCCTCTGATTTGACTGTTAGTTTTTCTTATTTCTATAGCAAGAAATTTTAAGAATGAAATCTAGGAATCCTACCATGATGTAACCAAATTTTGCATCTGTCAACAATATAATCAATTTTCTGTCTCAGTTGCAATTTTTTTTTTTCCAAGTCAGGGAACATATGTGGCATTTTGTTTAGGAGAAATGCTGACTTGGGATGTCCCTTCCACCTTGGGTGATTACAGTTGACAAGATTACTTGGAATTCAGTTGAAGCCAAGAAAAGAAACTTCTGTGAATGTACTGCTGAAAATGGATGATGCAGGAATTTTCTAAGGAAAATTGACATTGGAAAGGGCCGATAGCTTGCTTGAAGTAACTTTTATTTTTCATAGATTCAACGGGGTTGGAAAAGACCTCAGAGATCCATCGAGTCCAACCCTACCGTGGTTACTAGACCATGGCACTAAGTGCCACATCCAGTCTCATCTTGAAAACCTCCAGGGATGGTGAATCCACCATCTCCCCGGGCAGCCCATTTCAATGCTTGATCACTCTCTCTGTAAAGAATCTCTTCCTAATATCCAACCTAAACCTCCCCTGGCAGAGCTTGAGTCTGTGCCCTCTTGTCCTGCTGCTGGTTGCCTGGGGACCAGAAGTTGGTTAGTTCATTTTTGCTTGGCATTTTAAAATCAGTATGAGTCTTTGATCTCAATAGATATCAAAATTCAAAAGATCTTTTGAAAATAATAGCTTATAAAAATATTAAAAATTACCTACAATTCACAATGACACAAAAGCTTTCTAGTCATCCTTATAAAGTTTTAAATGCTTTGTTTTATGAGAGAAATGAGAAAACTCTGCTCTGAATGGGTGTAATATATTGAAGGACAATCAATAAAATGCTCTATTCAACTAACCAACACATCCCAGAAAGTTAAATGTCTGTCTTCTGAATCACTTTGACCAAGAGAAGCCTACATTTATTTCATGATCCATTCACAGATGCTGAACTTTCCCATGAAACAGCAGGCTACCTTAGCTCTGAGGGAAGAAAATCATGAAGGACTATATTGAGTGTTACCACCTGTTTCAAAAATGATCTAATTTAAAATCCCAAGCATTTTAATTATACTTTTGTGTATCTGAATGCATTTTTGTACATCTGAAGGCACTATAGTAATAGTAAAATTTTACTGTGTACGTGCTAGAAGAAACTATTTAATGAATTGTGTGTTTTAAAGTAACTGTACTATTGAATATAGTATTGCAAGTTCTATGCAGAAAAATGAAGAACTCTTTGCAGTTGTCTATTCTACTGACTACCCACAAGCCTTTGGATCACATCCTATCAAACTATCAGACCAAATGTACTTCTGGCAGGATTTTTGAAGCACATGGATCTGGATTGGCAGATCATTTCTTGGAGTTCTTGACAACTTTGACAGTTTTATTTTGTATGACTGAAAGAGCTAAATAAAAATAATTGACTATGGCATGACAAAATAACAGATGGCTATAGTTAATGCTGACTTCAGCCCCTATATGCCTGTTGAGTTCAATAAGGTACTGAAGTACATAACTTATTGTTGAATTTGGTCCAGAAAACTGAAAGTGGTATGGAACTTACTGCATCTAGCAAAATTCAGTAAAACCCAATTGTATAAACATCTACCATCTAGTTCCTACCCTTTCACTGGCACTTTCTGTACTGTTCATCCTTACATCAGAACTATGCATATACCTCATACAACACTGAAACCAATCTATGCTTTACACACATGCACCATAGGGAACATAAAGGTATTATGATTTAGCTCATGTCTTCAGTTGCTTGCATAGCTTTGACATCACATGTTTTGGGAAAAATCCTACGTTGATCACACCTCAGAACAGAGTACTCGATTACATAACCTCACAAAATCTCCTTCATACATATGATAAGTATGACCAAAGAAGGGCAATGAAGCAGGTGAATTGTCTGGAGCAGAAGTCTGATGAGGAGCAACTGAGGGGGTTGGGGTTGTTTAGCCTGGAGAAAAGGAGGCTCAGGGGAGACTTTATCGCTCTTTACAACTATCTGAAAGGAGGATGTAGCGAGGTGGATGTTCATGCCTTCTGTCAAATAACAAGCTATAGGACAAGAAGAGATGGCTTCACGTTGCATCTATTGTGATAAATTTCTCCACCAAAAGGACAGCCAAGCATTGGAACAGGCTGCCTAGGGAAATGGTGGAGTCAGCATCCCTGGAGGTATTTGAAAGATGTGTAGATATGGGGCACTTAGGGACATGGTTTATTGGTGGACTTGGCAGTGTGAGGTTAATGGCTGGACTTGATGTTAAAGTAAATTGAGTGCACCATCAGTAAATTTGCAGATGACACTAAGAGACCTGGACTAACTTGATCAATGGGTTGAGGACAACTGCATGAGGTACAGTAAAACAAAGTGCTGGGTGCTGCACTTGATACACAACAACTCCATGCAGTGCTACAGGCTGGGGGAAGAGTGGCTTGAGACTTGTTTGTCAGAAAGGGACTTGGGAGTGCTGGTGGAGAGCCAGCTCAATATGAGCCAATAGTGTGCACAGGTGGCCATAAAGGCCAATAGTGTCTTGGCCTGTATCGAGAATAGTGTGG
>NW_008658915.1:0-231 GCF_000695815.1 Acanthisitta chloris
CAGACACAGAGTTCACTCTTCCGCTGCGGGCATTGCTCGCATTCTTCTCCTCCTCTCCTACCCGTGTGGTTTGAAACTTCGCCGCCGACCGGCTTTTCTGCGGGATCCTTCTGCGAGTCTTGGGGAAGTTTGTTCGCTGGGTTGTTTTTTTTTTCACGAACTATTGAAACAGCTTTTTTTTGTGTGCGTGTGTCGCTGCGCGGGGGGGTGGGCGGCTGAGCGCAGAGGCAG
>NW_008658915.1:328-1114 GCF_000695815.1 Acanthisitta chloris
TCCTCCTCCTGGCCGGGGCAGAGCTGGGCTTCGCTCCTTTGTGCTTCGCCGCCTTCCTCGGTTTCTTTAATTGCTCTCCCCGGCTCGCCGCTGCCGCCTTCTCCCCGGAGGCGGTGGGGTCTGCGATTCGGCCGGTGCCCTCCGCAAAGCTGCAGCCACCGCTAAAGCATTGGATCCCTCAACGTACTGCGAGAGCCCGGTGTACAGCCCGGACCTGTGCCCCAACATGATCGCCGCGCAGGCCAAGCTGGTCTACCAGCTCAACAAATACTACACGGAGCGCTGCCAGGCGCGCAAAGCCGCTATCGCCAAGACCATCCGGGAGGTGTGCAAGGTCGTGTCGGACGTGCTGAAGGAAGTGGAGGTGCAGGAACCGCGTTTCATCAGCTCCTTGAGCGAGATCGACGCCCGCTACGAAGGGCTGGAGGTGATCTCGCCCACCGAGTTCGAGGTGGTGCTCTACCTCAACCAGATGGGCGTCTTCAACTTCGTGGACGACGGCTCCCTGCCGGGCTGCGCCGTGCTCAAGCTGAGCGACGGCCGCAAGCGCAGCATGTCCCTCTGGGTGGAGTTCATCACCGCCTCGGGCTACCTGTCCGCCCGCAAGATCCGCTCGCGCTTCCAGACGCTGGTGGCCCAGGCCGTGGACAAGTGCAGCTACCGGGACGTGGTGAAGATGATCGCGGACACGAGCGAGGTGAAGCTCCGCATCCGCGAGCGCTACGTGGTGCAGATCACACCCGCCTTCAAGTGCACCGGCATCTGGCCGCGCAGCGCGGCGCAGTG
>NW_008658915.1:1141-1384 GCF_000695815.1 Acanthisitta chloris
GCGTGGCAGAGGTGAAGGCAGAAGGCTTCAACCTGCTGTCCAAGGAGTGCTACTCGCTGACGGGCAAGCAGAGCTCGGCCGAGAGCGACGCCTGGGTGCTGCAGTTCGGCGAGGCGGAGAACAGGCTGCTGATGGGAGGCTGCAGGAACAAGTGTCTCTCGGTGCTCAAAACGCTGCGCGACCGACACCTGGAGCTGCCCGGGCAGCCGCTCAACAACTACCACATGAAGACGCTGCTGCTGT
>NW_008658915.1:1416-8662 GCF_000695815.1 Acanthisitta chloris
AGGCGTGCCTGGGCGACCGGCTCAACGGCATCCTGCTGCAGCTCATCTCCTGCCTGCAGTGCCGCCGCTGCCCGCACTACTTCCTCCCCAACCTAGACCTCTTTCAGGGCAAACCCCACTCGGCCCTGGAAAGCGCTGCCAAACAGACCTGGAGGTTAGCCAGAGAAATCCTCACCAATCCCAAAAGCCTCGACAAGCTATAGGGTTAGCATCCCCGCGCGCAAAACTCGCCCTCCGTGAACAACGACGGCGCCCGAAAAACTTTTTATTTAAGGCGAAGGACGACGGAAAGAGGCGGCCAAAGACGGGCGCCCGCGGCACCCCACCTGCAGCTCGGCCTTTAAAAACTTGCCGCCGATTTTCCCGGCATAAACTCTCACCGCCTTGCACGGAAGAAGGGAAGAGCCTCTCGTCCTGTCCTCCAATGTGAATTTTTAAAAAGTCACAAAAAGAAGCGATCGGACTTTTGCAACTTCGAAACGAAACCCGAAAGGTACATTTTCCAATCCATGTATAGTCCTTTTTTTCTTATGCTCTCTTGTTTGCCTGAATGTTGTCACCAAGTGAAAAAATTATTTAACTATATGTACAAATCTCCCTTTAAAAAAAAGTTTTACTGATGTTAAATGTATTTCGGTGCCAAGGTCAGATTATGTGCCCCACAACTGACTTGTTGCAAATAGTAATAAAAATATTACTTTAACTTTACGCTGACTTTTCGTGAATGGTTCTTAAATTCAGGCAAGTAGATTCTTTCTGAATCTCAGAAGTAAATTTTTTAAGAGAAACGAAAACATGAGATGTAAAGATAGTCTAAACGCACCACCTGAGCCGAAGCCTTAGCTTGGCATATTACTGGCGTTTTCTAAACTTCCCTGTAGTTTCCGTTAAAAAAAAAAAAAAGTGCATTTAAGGAAAAAAAAATCTTTTATATTCTTTAGTTCAGCATGTGACAACATCTGCTATATTTCTATTACTTTAAGATTCCACTCTAAATCTTGGGAATATATGGAGCATCACACAGCAGCTCGTCAGAATTTAGTCAGAATTAGAGCATGCTGTTTCCTACCCTACGGTCATCACCCTTAATTTTTTTCCTTATAGCTTTCTTTCCTTTTATTTTCCCCTGCATTTTGTTTTAAAAATTCATCTCCGTTTGCTTTCGCTTCCCAGAGCGAACGCGCTATCCATTTGAGTTTGACACGAAGCAAGTATAGATCTACCCTGAATAATTAATGCGGTTTAGAGCAACCGGTCGATAGTTTTTTTAAACAAACATTTGTTTTCCCCAGATTTTTAAGTACAGAATAAAATCTCATCCGCGGCACAGTCAGACGAGGAGATTTAGCAGGAACCCGGTCAGGAAAGCACCCGATCCCATACCGGCACCGCGCGCTCTCTGCCGACCTCCCTCCCCCAAACCCAAGCTCTGCCCGATTCCCCTTAGCCATTTCGCTTTAAGCTTTCTCAGAACGACTTAGAAATATCGGCAGGATTTTTTTTTTTATCGGGAACGCATTCCTAAACTTGATAAACGCTAGCATCACCCGAAAGATTGCAACGCGGCTCGCAGCATTTCGCGCAAGTTTTCGTGTCCTTTCTTAGAAGGGGCACGTAAAAAAAAAAAAAAAAAAATACAAGTTCTTGCCCCAAAGGACTATTTTGTGGACGGCTCGGGGAAGAAATAACCATTCAAACTGGAGTTGCCTGTAAGCTATAAAGGAGCGGAGCCGCGCGGTGTCTCAGCCGCTCCAGCCCCGGGGGAAGAGCTCTCCAGGAGCGTTTTCCCTAGCGCTGATCTTGGATCCCCTGGCAAAACGGGATGAAGCCCGCGGGGCGATCCTTTCCTTCCACGAACAGCCCGTCTGTAAACTGTGATCGTATCGCTGCCGATGCTATCTCTGCATAAGGCAGGTTTTCCTTTCAGGAACTTGTCACAGTGTTTTCTTTTCGGTAGTTTAGACAAATATACAGGGAACTTAAATTTATCAAACGGATGAAGCCTCATTAATTAACGAGGCCTGCTAAGCTACAGCGGATTAGTTGTTTGGGGTTTGTTGGGGTTTTTTTTCCAAGGGGTATTTTCTCCAGTCACTACTCTGGACATACAGTGAGTTCAGCAGAGGGTGGGGCAGGAGGCGTTAATGCTTGAACCAAGCTGCTTTGTGAGCATACTTGGGTGTAAAAATAATATTATTCGGGTTTGATTTTTAGCCTCCCCCACCTGAGACATTACACAAGGTCTGTTTTATTTTAAGACCTCCACCTAAACGTAACATCAGGAGCAGAATGTAAGAGGTGCAGCCTGTATTTCACATAACCAGCTCCTCCTGCTTTAAGAACCCAAAGAAAACCTCTCAGATACAGAACTAAATACACAGCCAAACCAAAGCAGAATATCTGCTCACAGTTGCTAAAACAACCACTGCCAAATACTTCATAACAGGAGTAAAGAAAGGAGGCTGAGTATATGTTGTACCTCAATGTTGCCATAAAACATGTTACAGGAATTGTAAGAATTAGCAACTGTACTCAAACACCCTATGTGCTAAACATGGAAAACAAAAAAACCAGAATAATGCAGATCTGTAAGACTTTTCCCATGCTAATGCAATAGAAAGCAGAACATTTTAGATGGAAGATGCAATGCAGTAACATACCAAACTGACTTTATATTTTACATTCATACCCTTTTTACTCTTAAGTAGGTGTTGGTTGCTTTCTTTTTTTCCATTTAAACATAATGGAAGGAGTAAGCACATCAAAATTTTAAGCACTAGCTCATACTTGAAATAATTTCCAATACATTTCAAAAATCTTTCAGGACTGAAAGAGAAGTTCAACCTCATTTATGATACCACATAAAACCACAGTTCTAGTTAATTGCTTGTATTAAACCCTAAGCCTGACAATTTGAGAGCATTGCTTTGCAAAATAAATTTCCTCCTCGACAGGGTTTGATAACCCCAGTTTTCAGCCTCACCAGGGCCATTTTTAATACAGACAAGAGCAAGTTACTCAATAGGAACAAAGAGCTGAACTGCTGCTTAACCCACAAGGTATTCTCTACCGACAAGCAGAAAACCACCACTTCTTCCACTGACTTTTTTTCCCCTTCACAAAGCCATTATTACCTTGTTTAATATCAAACATATTTAAAAACCCAGGAGCCATCACTGTGCTTAAATTGGGATGGGGAGAATATTGATCAGCTGTGTCATACTTCTGAAATGTTGCTGTAATACTGTAGAAAACGTTCAAGTGCACCTTATTAAGCTAATTGCACAATAATTACCTTTGAAATAGGAGTTTTACTGAAGGTTACTGATTTTAAAAGACTTGTAATCAACTCAGAGCAAATAAAGTTCATGGAAATTAGCAAGTGAGTTCAGAAACATATTTCAGGAGGCCAATTATGTTTTCTACTTAGGCACAAAAAATGGTAACAGGCCATGTAAAATCATAGAATAAATCACAGAATAAAACAACAGAAGCACTGAAAACTTAGAGGAGTGTAGGAAGTTTCGCACTATGTTACTCTGCCATTGTATAAAAACAGGAAAGTAAAACAAAGCATTTGGGCTAAAAGCCTCGTTGAACTTTGCAGTATTCACACAGGCCTGGGATTCAAGATGTCTTTATTTAAGGCGTCTCCCTGGAGCTTTATTCCCAGCAAGCTAATTAACATTCAAGTAGGGTCGAATTGTGGGAGGGGGAGAAAAACGAGAAGGAAAGGAGGTGTCACCTATGTGAAGTTCAGGAACATATATGGTCAGTCCCAAAGTTACTAAGGCAGGAACATTGCAGACCAATGGAAGGAAAGGAAGTCGAGTGAAGAATTAAAGGTCTTGGGTGATTTGTCATTAGGTCTCAGAACTCGGGGTCAATAATCTCTTACCTTTGGGTCTATTTTCTTAAAATTAGGATCTTCTTCATCCACCTCAAAGTAGAGCTCAGAAAGAGTGATGGAAAGAGTCCCTTTCACTACCACTGAGGGTGCCACGAGCTGAGCTGGTGTGCTGAGGGCAACTGGACCTGCCAAAGTGGGAAAACACCAACAATGTTCCAACTGAAAAGAATGCCAGTGCAAATTATTTGCTTTGCAAGCCAAGAATATTAACATAAAGCAAAGAGCACAGCTCTTCCTTAAGAGCAAACCTCTTTTCATCTCCGAGAAGAACATATGTAACAGATTTGCAGCGTCTCTGTGCTGCCTAACGCTGAAGCAGCTACAATTGCAAACTGCTGCATGCATTGTACAGAGCTGGGTTCAGCATGGCAGTAGAGAGCTTAAACTCAGGCACATTTTCTTCCTGAGAAACTTCAAGAGTTGCAGACCTCGTGTTACATGCAATAGAGAGAGAGCACTCAGGAACATATGAAATCTTACTGTTTGCTGTGTTCTTTAGTTACAGGAGAGTTTTGATAGCTTTCCACAAAGATGAGCATAGCAGTCAAGGCTCAAAGTTGTCTAACTGTAAAGTGTTCCCTTATGGATGCTAGAAATCTATTGTTAAGGTTACACAATGTTAGAGAGCCTAAAAGTGAAATGTTTCAAAGATGCTTTTGGTTCCACGTTAAATATTGTTCAAGGATTCCATCCACTGTTAGTGTAGCTCTGGGACTGTGGGAGTAAACAGCTGGAGGGTTGGTTTCCAACTGAATGAATTTTTATTGGAATAATCACATCTCCACGGGGCTTATCACAGGGATAAATCAGCCTACTACTGAAAACAATAGGTTCAGCATAGATCTGACAATGCAGAACCTATTATATAAACTAACACATACAGAAAGAAAACAGGTTAGGTTTGTCATCCTGCTGATTAAGAGCTAAGGAAATGAAGTTACCAGGCTGCAGTATTATCTGACTTTTGTAAAACAGTGGAAGATATTAAAGTGACAGAGATAATTTTTATTTTTTTAATAAAGCATCTATAAATGAGGTACACACGTTCACGTAATCAACGTGAGAATAACTGACAAAAAATTCAGATGAATTTTCATTTCCATCGATTGTTAGGAGGGTGATGGTCCTTAATCTCACATCAATCTCAATGTGTGCCACTAGGACAAAAGAAGAGATGCTCTGCTGAGATCAGAGCAGCTTTGCCCTCTATTCCCAACGTACAAATACATTGTGTCTGCAGATGGGCATGAGATAGCTGTGGAACTGCCGTGATTTCCCAAAGCTCACCCCCACAAATGGATGAAATAAGCAGCTATGTGTTCTTTTGCTGTCTCACTTTGCCCCCTGTACATTAGCATGTAATCCAGAGGAGAAATAACATTTTTTCAATCACTAGCAGACATTCAATTACAGGCCAAGCAGACAGCTGCAGAAGCTGGGGCAGTCCAGGTCCTGCAGAAGACCCCTGACAATTTCCACTTCATTTCTAACCCACACCACTTTATTAGTGAGGATTACTTCTTAATCCTATTGCCATTGTCAAGATTATATAATTAAACTCCCCTTTCACCTCTATTACAGTATGAATCTATTACTCAAACCAGTGAATGAATAAGAGAAGGAAACGTGGGGAAGGCTGTTGGGCTGGAAGCTCATGGTAGAAAAGGGGAAAATAAAGGATTCATAGAGAGAAAATGCCATTGCATCATTGTCCCGTTATTTTACTACATTCTTCCTACACTGATTTTTTTTCCTTAGGCTGGAATGCAGTTCAGGGGTAAGCAAAATGCCAATAAATAATCACTTCCAGCATTTTCAGTGAATTATCACACGTATGATACGTATCAATGTAAGATTATCCTACTAGCTTCTCAGGGAACCAGAATTATCCAATAAATGACATTTTTCTCTGAAGTCAGTGTACTTGGGATACCAGATGAGAAGCAGAAGAGCATAGAGAAGTTTTCATCTGCTCTGTAAACCCCACGTTCCTCAAAGAACAATGGAGATGCTTTGTAATTCCCAGTCCCTGAGCCACTGGTTACTCTGGTTTTACATTTTGAACTGTGCAGAAATGGACCCACTCCACTGAGATCACAACATCAGCAAAGGCTGCATGGGACTGTGTAAAATTAATTAAATTCAATGATCTGAAGTACTATTCTTCAGAAAAAAAGAGACACCTAGTAAGTCTGTGGAGAAAGAACTTCACTGGGGGAATGTCAAGGGGTTTAAAGGAGTTAAAACCAGTGAGTGCACAGATCCTTCACATGCAAGTAAGTAACAAAGATGCACAATTTTATAGACTTGGAGAAAAAAACCTGAAGGTTTCAAAAGTCTTTAATTAAAGACAATTTGCCTAATTGTCCACTAGGTCTAATGAGTGGAATGAGATTAAAAAAAAAAAAAAGGAAGCCTTTTTCAACGTAGAGCTACTACTTCTAGGGAAGGTTTCCTAGAATACAGAAGCAAGAGAGCTATAAAAGCCAGAGAAAGAAAATGCACAACTCTCCCCTAAAAAACCTTAACTATCTGAGGCACACAGAAAATTATCTTAATGACCCAATTATGGAAAGGAACAATTTATCAGTGTGTACCCCAAACCACGATTCACTGCAGAGACAGGGAGAACAGAACTCAAACAGTAAAGAAGCTGAGGAGAAAATCAGATAGGTGAAGTTACCTGTTAAGTTCTCCACTTCTCTTTCCTCCATGAACGACATGATATCATCATCCCCTTCCAAGAGAATCTCACTTTCTGAGTTCTGGTTTCCTAAAACTTGACTCTTGATGGACTGCTTTCCTTTAACAAGTATATCCTCATCGGGAGCTGAAATGGAAGAGAGACACATTGCTGTCTGTCAGCTTTCAGAGGCAGCAGTGACAAAGTGTACTTCCATTTATTTATTTTTTATAATGAAAGCTCAGGAAGAAAACCGTTTAGGACTAACAGTGGGAAGTACCTGCCTTAATCCTCTAATGTTAGGACACATCTAGTTTTAATCCTATTAATCCTGCTCAAAATTATCCAGCGCGCTCTGCAGCGTTTCGAGTGTTTATGACAAAGGCGAAAAGGACACAGAGGATTTCCTTGCCCTGCAGCCTTCCTTGGGAAGCTGAGCCGGAGGCAGGTCCAGAGTGCCCGGAGTGTTAGCACAGGTCCCAGTTAGACGAGGCAGGGAAGGAGAGGAGGAAGGAGCGGGGGAAGGACAGTGCCAGGCGGTGCGGGGAGCGGCGAGGCCGGGGCAGCGCTGGCAGCAGGGGACAGGGGAAAGGGACAGAGGGATGGGGACAGGGGACAGGGGGATGGGGACAGAGGGATGGGGACAGGGGACA
>NW_008658916.1:0-319 GCF_000695815.1 Acanthisitta chloris
GTCTGCTAAAGATACACACATAAAAATACATATATATATAATATATAGAGAGATATAAATGTGTGGGGCTCATTGCTGAAGGAAAATCCTTTAACAAAGCCCAGTGTGTCCAACTACTTCATCAGCAACATGTCCATACGCTGGCAGAAGGCACACAGACAGGCAGTGGATCCCACCAGGCTCCCCCACCAAAGCCCACCTAGGGTCCCCCAGCCAGGACAGGGCAGCCCCATCCATAGGGATAAGCTGAAGTCCTCCCTGGAGGTGTCCCAGAGCTGTTGGACTTGGAGGGGGCCATTCCACCTGGCTGCTGTGGCTT
>NW_008658916.1:368-824 GCF_000695815.1 Acanthisitta chloris
GGAGCTGCTGCTGCCACGAAGCCAGAGCCTCATCACCTTATGTGTCCTCCCTGAGAACCTTGGCACCTCATGTATCTCCCTGAGAACCTCATGACCTCATGTGTCCTCACTCAGAGCCATGGCACCTGGCACATTTTGGCTCTATGGAAATCCCAGCCTGGCAGGAGCTCAGGGCACAGGCCCTCGGAGACGTTTCTCCTCCCAAGGAAGCCTCTGCCAGCCCTGCCCTCTGCCAGGGGTCCCTGACAGAGCTACAGGGCCCAGGGGAAGGATTTGGGGGGGTCTGAAGGCAGGAGAGTGCCCAGGCTGGGTGTGCCTTAGGGGGCTGTGGGTGCTGGGGGAGCCAGGCCTGCCTTGGGATGCTGGTGAGGCTTGGCAAGAGCCTTTGGTTCCCTCAGCTCCTCTCAACCACGAAGCCCCACGTAAAGGGGGTCTCTGTGCCCCCCTTAAGGAAAA
>NW_008658916.1:852-4395 GCF_000695815.1 Acanthisitta chloris
AAGAACTACCCAGGGTTAAAGACACACACTGGAGTGTGTGTCTATACATCTTTACTACTACTAAGCAGCAATTAACACTAAAACCAGGGGCTAGAGATCTGGAGTGCTTGTCAGGTTTGCAGTGGACCGGCAGCAGCACCTTTCCCTGGAATGTGACAGGAGCCCTGGGAGGAAGCAAGCCAAGAAAAAAAATACAAAAATTGAGATAAACAGATTAGAGGGAGACTCGGAGTTCCACAAACCTCTTCCCCAGCACCCTATGGAGTGCACATCTGTAAACACTTGTGGTTCTGTCTCTGCAGGCAGTCCTGAGAGGCTGGTAACAGTTGAAAGGATTCATAACACACAACTTTAACAATCCCAAAGGGATTTGCTGCATGGAAGTTATGATAAACCAAACAGAAGCGTTTCCAAAGGTCCTGAAAACATTCAGCAACAGCACAGAGCTCACCTGCACCTTAACTCTGCTCCTTGGTGTGTGCAAGGGGTGACTGAAACCCTGAAATCCTCCTTCCCAGGGCCAGTTTGGATCTGGGCTCAGGGTCTGTCCCAAGCCAGCCTGGAGGCTAATTCCCTGCCACACCACTCAGTATTCCCTAAGAATACCTGGATGTCAGAGCTGTGCGGAAGGCTCAGGCTGACAGAGCAGAAAGACTCTGCTGAGAGCTCTTCTGGTGCTTTGCAGCCTCTGTGTAAACCCTTTTCAACTTTGCTGTCTTCTGTCTTGTCTGTAACCACCCAAAATGCTTCAGCAGCACGGGGAGGAGGGGGATCATTGAATGATCAGAGGTGTCTGGATAGGAGAGCACTGTCTGATGGATTCTGCAGCTCCACATTGACATTCCCCTTCTATCCTCAGCACTGCCTTTGCTGTCTGCCTCCCAGGCTTAGGCTTTGTTCTGCTCAGCCTCAGCTGTAATCACACTGGTTTTCTGCAACATTCCTTTCTTCTCTCCTGCTTTGAAGGCTACAGAATCCTTTCTAAAACCTGCCAGGATTACACAGAGCAAGTGGTGGAGCTGCTGCTGAGTGTGAACGGCTCTGGATGTGGGCTGGGATGTGTCCAGCTTAGCTCACAGTTGTGCATTCAGCTGAAAAATCAACACAACAGTCACACTCCAACTCAGGGCCAAGAACTGGAGCTATTCCTCCTCCTCCCAGCATGGAGCCACCCTGGGAAATGTGCTGAGTCTGACAGCAGGGGTCAGCCAGCAGGTGAGCACAGAGCTCATATGGCAGTGATTGGGGAGGCTCATCCCATGTGCACCTATGGAACAAACAACTTGGACCAGCTCCTCCCTTTTACCACCTCCAACCTCTGCACTTTCAAGGTGATTTTCGACATTTGGATTTCACCATGGCCACTCCAGTTGCTGCCCTTCTCCTGCTGCCTCCAGCTCCAGAAGGCGAACAGGATCACTCAGCTGTCACCTCCTCTCCCACATCCCTCGGCCACATCTGTCCTGGGAAATCACACTTGGCACCAGCACAGCTTCAGCCTCTTCCATGTGCTTTCCCTCAACAGAGAGTTCTAACCCAGAGCTGGAGACACCTCCATTGACCCTGCTAAAGGCCGTGAAAGCCACTGTGTACCTCCTCCTGGGACATCTTCATGAGTCAAACTGCTGAAGACAAAATCACAACCGATTTCTTTCTCTCTTCTTCCGAGTGAAAAAGATTCCCTAACAATCTCTTTCCCATGGGGAGACCTTCAGGCATCCACACCTTCCAAAAGATTAGCTTAATATTTTTATTTAGTAAGAATTCATGGAGCCTTTCAGTCCTCCAAGGAATTTCACATAGCCATTTCTGTGCCTGGTGGAATTCCCACTCCTAATTTCCACTCTGCTTATGGATTTTCTTTGCTGTTACAGCTGTGGCCTGTGCAGAAAACTCTTCAGTGGAGCAGGACAACCCCCAAGCCCTGAGTTCCCTGAAACAAAAGCTGTGTTGTGAGGCAAGGACCTTACGGAGAGCACAGCCAGAGCTCCCCGTGCTCTGTGTGACACCTCCCAGGGTCTCCTCTATCCCTACTCCACAGAAAATCCACAGGGAAGGGGGTAAAGTACAGGAAACATCAGATGAATCAAGCTTGAGGGGCTCCTGGAATCAGAAATCCTCTTATCCTGCCCTAAACATCTTGGAGGTACTCAAGGGGGAGGAAATATGGGCTGAAGGAATGTGGTGGTGCCAAGCTTTGTGGAAACAGAGGAGGATCAGGGACAGCAGCTGTCAGTGGGATTCAGACATGAAATGTACAGGAAAAACTGCAGGAACACCTGTAGATATTCCTGTTCTATAACCTGGTGCAGAAATGTTGCCTGGGAACAGGAACAGCAGAAAAGAAAAAAAAAAAGGAATGAAAAGAAGAAAAATGACTTTAGAAATCACAAGGATCTCACTGGTTTCCCAGTAAGTGCTCCCATGTGTACATTGCTGCAAAAATACCTATATAAATGTGTATCTCTACATGAAATGCAACTGACTGTGAGAAAAACTCAGATGACGACAGAGGTGAAGCCACATGTATCCTCCCTGAAGCTACTCTCAGCCTGCTCACATCAAAAATGAGAACCTGTTCCTTAATTTGAACCTCTCAGAGATTAATTTGCAGCAAGAAGGTGAAAAATGTGGGATTTCCTTAGGACTGGATCAGAGTCTACCCAGACAGGTCCCAAATCACCTCAGGGTTAGTTTCTTTTCTATGGGGTCATGGCCGCACCATGAGGGACTTGGGTTTACTTTAGTCACTGATTTCTTCAGCTTTCTGTGGTGAATAGTTGGGAAATGACACCAAACTGAGGGTGAGGAAGGAGACCCAAAATATTCCTGCAAAAGCACAAAATGCGAAAACCAGAGAGAGGAGAAGTGGCTGCAGCTTCATGGAGTGCCCACACTGCCCTCAGAACACAGGCTGCTGCTGCTCCCAGAAAAACCAAGATGGAATAGCTCAATCACCCAAATCCTGCTGGCAGGAGGCACAACAGCAATCGAGGGGCACAGGAGACAGGGACCTGGTGGGATGTAAAACTTGGGATGCATCAGGACAAAAGCCATGTCCTCTTGTTCGTGTGCCTGGGGAAGGCACACAGGGAACACCCTTCAGGAGAGCTGTGCTGCCTGTTCCAGTAGGTGACCTCAGGCTGGGGTTGAGCTCTGGCACTGACACTTGTGCACCTCAGTAGTTCTTCCAAGTGTGCTTTTCCCACACAAACCCCTTCGGGACCAGTTTTCCTTTGGGAAAACTGACCTGTAAGTTGAAACATCCCGTTCCCACCCAGCACAGGAGTGAGCACTACCCAGCACCACAGGAACCACTCCAGAACTCTTCCAGGATTTACAATGCATGAGTCCAGGTGCTCCGTAGGGAAGAATAATCGTGTTGGTCTTTGTGGGGGAAGGAATGTTTGTGGGGTTTGGAATGAATATTCGGGGGGTTTGGGAAGGAATGTTTGTGGGGTTGGGATGTTCAGGGGAGTTGGGAATGGACAGTCGCAGGATTGGGAATGAATATTAGGGGGGTTTGGGAAGAACTGTTCGGGG
>NW_008658917.1:0-23292 GCF_000695815.1 Acanthisitta chloris
CCTTGTTGGTTCCTCTACCTTCTGTGTGAGGAAGTTATCATTAATACATTTAAGGAACCTCCGGGATTGCTTATGCACTGCCATGTTGCTCTCCCAACAGATCCCCCATGAGGACTGGGGCTTGTGGGCTTGAGGCTGATTGCATCTGCCTATAGAGGCCTTGACCCACACCCTCCTCCTGACCAGGTGGTCCGTAGCAGATACCCACTATAACATCCCTTGCTCCAACCCTGCCCTTAATCTTATCCCATAGACTCTTGACTAATTCCTTATCCGTCCCTAGGCTGAGCTCCACACTCTCCAGTTGTCCATTGACATATAGGGCTATTCCTCCTCCTTGTCTCCCCAGCCTGTCTTTCCTGTAGAGCCTAAACCCTTGTATTCTAATGCTCCAGTTGTAGGAGCCACCCCACCACGTCTTTGTGATATCCACAATATCATATCGGCACAGGCGCATGCACATCTCTAGTTCCTCTTGTTTACTGCCCATACTATGTGTGTTTGTGTAGAGACATTTGACCTGGCCCCTGGATCAACCCAACACGCTGGCTGGAGTCACTGGTTACATTGCTCTATTCTGGGCATCCATTATAGGTGGTGGCATTCAACCAGCAGGATTGGGATGAATAGGTGTCCTCCTCCCCCAACGAATCTAATTGAAAGCTGACCTATATTCTCTGACCTAAAGAATTTCTCACTTGATTTTTGTCCTCACTTTGCATAAAAAAACTCCACCCTGCTCAGGCAGATACCAAAGGATATAATTTGAATAATATTTGATATCCAATATTTATCAACGAACATTTTTAAAAACAGCTAGGCAACCCACAAATGTGTTTATTAGATGCATCAAGGTAGCTCTGGCAAAAATACTTTAACATGAAATTGACCAGAAATTAAATCAAATTGTGGAATAAAAACATAATCCCAAGTCTGGTTTCTTTTGCTTTCTGTTTTTTAAGAAAGGGGATCAGATCTACTTCAATATTCCTGTTCGGGTTAGTGGGATTTTTTTTAAACTTAATCTGCACCTTATGTGAATGAATTGTTACAAAAAGCTATACAAAGTTAAGGTCAAAGCATCAAATGAAACTACAGTGAAACAGTGCTGTAAACTGAATCAACACACCTAATTATATTAAAACATATATTGTTTAATAATTGCTACACTTTTAATGTATACCTCCTTTGAGACACAGTAGATGCTGAAACCTTTAGTGTTCATAACTATACAATCCTAGACATTTACTTAGGTAGAGAAGCTTTTTGTGAGGAAAAAGTTACAATTAAAGAGTTACACTCTCAGATATAGTGCCAGATGTAAACACGAAATTTGGGGCAATAGGAATATAGGAAGTTTAACAAAAATCAAGTTAAGCAAACAGTTCTCTAGTTAGTCAGAGCAAATCATGCTCTTCCCAAAAGAAGATTCCAATGCCTTTCCAAGGATCTCTTCATTGACTGGATAAAGTATAAGGAGATATATCAGCTTACCTAACTGGATAAAATAAATAATGCTAACATGTTCCTCTGCATCACATATGGGTAAACTTCTTATAAATTTATCAATACTGTAACAACTTTAAAAAAGTCAATTTAAATCTAAGCAGCAAATTAGAATCCAATTAAACTGTTTATTTTAGAGTAGAATATCAATCTTGAATATATATCATCAAATATCATAATATATCAAGAAATACTAAGATTTTTTTTCATTTTCTCAAAGAAGACATCTTTTGCAGTTCATGGAAAATATCCTGCAGAAGAATTAGTAGGAAAGTAATCTCAGCCTGAAACTACAAGCACACAATATGAATTTGTCTTGCTTTCATAAGGTATAAAAAGGTGGAAACAGAATCTAATATCCACAGATCAGCATTTCATTATAATATAAAATTGGTGACATCAAGAAATAAAAAAGGGATACTATCAATAAATAAGTAAATTCACAAGAATTCAGTAGAGCTGCAGCTAAGACAGAATTATGCTATGATTATAACAGCATTTGAGGAACTTAAATGTGTAGTGAACAAATATTCTTAGACATATTCTTTCTAAAAGCGTAATGGCTGACAGTTCTGATAAGCATGCAAACAAGTAAAACCAATGATTCTGTGCTTAGAAAAAAAGTTCCATTATTTTAACTTGTTATTTCAGAATCACTCCAGGATTACCCTTCCTAATGACAAACCTAACGCTGAACTTTAGACTCATTAATAAAGGTGAAAGGACTCACACATATGCACTCCTATGAATTTTCTTTTTATAACTCTACAGATAAATCTTTATAATATCCATTGCTCAGGCAAAAGGCACAGAATTAGGCAGACAATAGGCACGTAACCCACCCCTCTACTCTCACAGAAAACAGGACCTTTGTGTGGCTTTCTCAAGAACAAACCATGAAACACCCTTAAGGAAACAGCATTCACAATAAACACAGACAACGGCACAGCAAGAACTATTAATTTTGAGAACACAAAAAAAATAAACATCAACCTAAGACAAGACTTTTGAATGTTATGTACCTACTACATATGCCAGATACACATACTTCCTATGATTTAGATGGATTGTAGTGGCACACATATCCTAATCTGGATCACATAATTACTCTCCAATTAAGGATAAAAGGATTAAGTCCAAAGGCACTATTTTAAATTTTTCTTTTACCACAAAGTTTGGAGATGTTCTGAAGTCCAAGATGGGCTTGAAGCCCCCTGACTTTTTCAGGATCAGGAAGTACATTCACTAAAATCCTTTCCTTGTTCCTCTTGTAGTGCAGGCTTTATAAATCTGCATTTAGAAGGGAAAAAAAATCTGGTTCAGAAGAGCAGAAAGACTTTTAAGTATTCCATATTACTTCAGTCTGTGCCTTGAGAGCCTTGGACTACCTACAATATAGCCTCAAAGCAACTCCAGTAAAAAGGCTGAAGGGGCCAGTGCCTGGAAAAAAAAAGAAATAATACACAAATATACTAGTATATCGGAAATGTGTATACTCTTCTTCCAAAACTGCTTCAGAAAGTACATGCATACAATGCAGATCTTTCAGCTATATTCAGTTTACACTAACATATTCCTTCATAACAATCATATTTTGTTTTTTGAAAAACAAAGTCAGGGGTTTTTGCCTTCCTTAGAGTATATTTAGTTAATCTATTTCTTCTCTGTTTCATATGACACTTCCATTACAGTGTTCTCAGAGGAAACCAGAAATTACTTGTAAGATCTAATTGCAGTGTTTTTGATTTTAATGTTATAATTTTTTATAGCAACTGAAGCATCAAGCACCTTCACAGTCTGACTGCACTGGCACTGCAAACCCCAATAAAAAATTTTTATATTCTGTGCATTGAAATGAAAATCCTAAATTTGTGAAGTTTTCAAAAACTGCAAAGATTCTACAAATGCTACAAACTATCAACTTATTTATTGGCTGAGTTTTGCAATGGCAATTTCAAAGACAATCAAGAAACAAAAATATTTAGAAGAGACTGTCATCAGCGATAAGACAGACCAAAACCTGAAAAAAGTTTGATTTATAAGAATTTTTATGCACTGAAAAAGTAATGATTAAAAGTTTGATATTTTAGAAAAACTTGGATTCAGAAGCATAACATTCAAAAACCAAAATTGAAAAATAAAGATCAATTCCACAGAAAGTTCTGGAGAACAATTAATTTCAAATTAAAGCTGCATTTTTCTTCTTCATAATGAAAAGTTATAATAACTCAAAAAATGTGCCGCAGTTCAGCGTTAAAGAGCTATCCCTTATATCAAAATAGGCATTGATCTCTTAGCTTATTTGTTCTTTTGTTTTTAGAGTTCACAGATAAACTTTTAGAGAAATATCAACTACCAGTGCCTGGAGTCAGTCCAAAGATAAGCCTGCATGCAGTATAGTTAACATGAAAAGTAGGAAACTTGCACAGTAAACATGGAAACCTCTGAAAAACTGTTGTGACTGTACAGAAAGAATGAGAATAAAGAGACCAAGGTGTTGTCAACTCTTCTATACCCCTCATATCCTGTCCCATTAGACATTGTCAATGGAGAGTTTGCTAGCTTTGGTCATAAAGATAGTTGCACAGCTAACTTCTACCTATAAAACAGAATTAATGTATCATACTTTTGATTTTGTTAATTTTGAAGTTTTGCAACTTTTACCAAAATGATTTTTACTGAAATATTTACTTCAAGTTCATATTAACTGATGCTTCCAGATTCAGACATCTGAGTCATCCTATGTCAGCCAAGCATTCCATTGTCCTTGCAATAGCTCTTCCATCATGAAAATCAAGGAGAATACTTTTTAAATACCCATGCAATTTATGCAAAATGACTTTCGGTTTACTACAAACAGAATACGTTCATAGAAGTTACAGGTCACCCAAAATCTAGTAAATTGATCAGACAGCTGAACACGAAGTTTAACAATTTAAAGTAATTTTTAAAACATCATTAGACTGTATTCAACATAAGCAGCCAGGGAATTGGAAAAGTGCAGGTTCTTCATATATAATTTTTAAAGCATTTTCTAACTTTTTAACTACTTGCACTACTGTGTGCCTAATAGAAATGCTTAATGGAGAGTTGTTTCTTAACAGAAGAAGAGTGTTAAGGCTTGACTGAATGGCTATTCATCCTGTCCACCTCCCTTTAAGATATTAATAAAGAGGTTTCACTTTAACAGAAACATAAAAAGGTTGTGCCTATTGCTACCACTATTACATCCAATATAAAAATAAAACTATTGGTTTGGTTGGAGTTTGTTTGTTTGTTTGCTGTTCTGACAGGTTTTTTTCCTCTAGGGAGCAAGTGTGCATATTAGCAATGTATGAATCGCCACAAGTATGTCTGAACTCGCCTTAAATGTTACTGTATTGTTTCTTGTTTTCTTTAAACTTTCCTTTTTCACCTCATTGACAACTGAAAATACTCTTCTTTCAACCACCTTTTTTTTCCAGCTGTCTCAGAATATAACTAGGAATACATATGCCTCAGAAATCATGCAAGTATGAAAAGTAGTTAAAACGTGTATCATTAAAATGTCAAATGCTGTTCAGAGGGTCCTCTCCTTGTAACTACATTGCACAACTGTTTAAATTGATTGTACCAACACCAGTTAAAACAAAACCCACCACCAAAGTTAAAGTTGCCAAATGAGAGTATTAAAACATTACACCAATCCACTACCATGCTACAGTTACGGCACATCACATCAACAAATTTCCTTCTCAGACAAGTTATCCTTGCTGTTATCATGCAGCCAAATACAGTAATAAACACACTCTCATTTTTGACCTTTGTACATTGTTCTTTATGACTTATCAAACTTAATAACATGGCTCTAATTTCTACATCATAATGCTGTGTTGAGAAAGCAGCGGCTACACTTGCCAAGTGAATTTTTAAAAAAATAAGCAACTTGAAAAATCTTAAAGGTAAATCAGGATTTTCTCTTTCAAAAAAGATCATAAATTTTGGATCTAATGGGATAAGCACAACTTAGGACAAAATTTTATTAATTACAACCTTATGCCAAAACCTGCTCATAGATACCAAAGTGAGGATAATAGAACAGATTATTTTGTATCCTCTATTTGAAAAAGGAAACCCTCTTTTATAAGGTGGATAACATTGAACTGCTTGGTGTTTTGACATATCTTTGAAGAAATAATTGATTATGGTGCATTCTACTCATAATTTATCCCCTAGGCAACCTAAATATTTCAACTAGTGGAAAATGTGTCTGCTAAGCTATTAAACCTGCCTGGTAAGAAAGATGTCATATCGTTCCTCTAATATTAGCTCGAAAAAAGTGATCTGTGGCAAAATTTTAAGTATTGTTGGTTTAGCACTACAAGCAATCCTAAATCAATGATTTTTAAAAATTCTTCAATATCATAGTATCTCCAGTTCAGAGTAGACTGAAACTCCCCAGCCAGGTATATGCAGCTTCAGAAGTTAAAAATAAAAGAGGGGGAAGAAAAAAGCATGATTGATACTGTTAGTTTTTTCCACTCCTAGGTTCAGCATGTTGTGCCAAACAGTACTAGAAAATCCAAGTAGGTCCAGGCAGTCAATTCAGTTATATGGTCATGTATCATGATCCTCTGCACTGCTGCCTCCAGGAAACAACGCAGACAGAAATTCTTGGCACACACACTGTGGACACTGTCAACATATCCTTCACCTGCAGCTGACAGCTCAAGCTGCACGACAAGAAGTTCAAACACACCCATCCCTCCAAGCCTAGGGAATGCAAATCTTTTGAGGTTTGAGAAGTACTACCTCTGGCAGACTATTCCTAAAAACCAAATTATTATAACAAAGGACTGGGCTCTCATCATAGAAGTATGCTGCAGCATCCAATTTATCAACTCACTCATGGGCTTTGTCTCCAATACATGCAGTAATTGTAAATTTCAGAACAAGACAGAAGCAGTTCCATATCTAGTCGGACATTATCTTGTGAAAGCTTTGTTCTTCAGCTGGAAGAAACAATTTTTTTAAAAATCATGCAACTTTATTTATCAAAAAGGGATTTAGTGTAATTAAAGATTCCATAATTTCTGTATTCAAAAGCCTGATCATAAGACCACTTAGATGTTCTACGGTGGCAGAATCACAGTAAGATTTCAAATACTCTCCATATCTATTTCACTGAAATTAGCATATTACTTTATAAATAAAACTGATTCATAAAAAGATGGCAATAGAGCACTACAGAGAAGAGATGCCCAGGTGGGAGCAGATACAATACCAAACATATCACAAGCAGCAGCTAACTAGAAGCAGCTTGAAAGATACTTTTTAACTACACTACAGTATAGAGATACTTCATATTAGAACAATAACTACTGAAAGATAGATATTTTCCTCAGGTTTTTTGCCCTTTAATCAAGTTGTACTCTCCTGTATTAGTCTGTCAGATTTGTTTTCACTAACTACAACTTTCATGAGCAGTGATAAAAGACACCAAAAAGGAAAGTTAGATGAAAGAGGCAAAACCACACCATCAACTACTTTCTCATGGAAAAGTAGGTTGTATTTGCAATTGACAGTATCGACTCAGTAAAATAAGAAAGTAGGGTGAGGGAGAGGAAAGAAAAAAAAAGGAAAGAAAATTATTATTTCATGAGATTTAAAGAGCCATTATCTTATGAGTTTCTAAAAGTAGTGTTCCTCTAAACTTATAGGTGATATCTACCAAACTTTTATAAGAATAACCAATTTACAATACAGTTATTTTTAAAAAACCTTGACATGTAAATTCATAAATACAAAAAGCTAGTCAATTAAAGAAAAGTAACATCTTGCCAGTTACACTGACTTAATTTCTATTCCACATAATGATATATTACAACACCCTAACAGAAAGAAATCCAGAGATTCCATTATACAGACATGAACAATAAAGACTATTATAAACAGAAGATAATCAAATAAGTTTTGATGAAAATCAGTACTTTCAATCCACTGATTTGACGCCTCAAAATTTTAAATGAAAATTCAGTTTCTCTCTTGGAAGCCTCAAACTCTGAAGCTTAAGCACATTAATCCTTGATAATAAATTTATCAAGTTGAGTTTAAGATTCTATGGAAATTAACATTTCACAGGAAATGCTACTAGAAAACTCAGATGCACAGTCATAATAATCACGTAAGAGATTTAAGCAAAATATACTGCTTACGTGCCACTTTTCTCAATTGTTATTGTAATACTGTTGGTTACTCTAATGTTAGAGATTCAGAGTACAACCAGAGATAAAGCTAAAAGTCTACAAAGACCAAGCTCATTTTTATAAGCAAAAACAATTTAACAAACAATATTCAAATGAAAATTTTAACAACAAAGGAAACATGAAATAGTGTACACTTAAACATTACTTTCGAAGTGTTTCCAAAAAGAGAGTAATTACAAAAAGAAACAGGATTTCAGTCAGCAATATCAGCATTCTCTTACAATCTTTCCCTGTCCAGTCTCTCTCATTCCCCCTTAATTCTATCTCTCATATTTCTGATTACGCAGTCTCTGGAACATGAATCACATCAATATGACTATATGGTATCTTTACAATACCAGACAAGGTAAAATTGGCAACTTTCTATCACTGTTACCTTTGCAGCAAGTTAAGACCAGTTTAGAGAACAGCAGTAAAAGGCTGCAAGCATAATATTAATTTTAATGACATGTATATCTATTTAATGTGCAAGAGTGGAAAAAAATAAAATCAAATGCCTGAAATTAATAAATCCCAAAAAGGGAAAACCTTACTCACCATTCTATGCAGAGAGATAAGAAGAACAGTGGATGCAAACAAAAGGCATATCAGGGAACGGATATAAGGGGCACAGGGAAAATTTCAACAGCTAATGTGGATAAGGAAAGCAAGAGCAATAAAGCTATCCTCAAACAGCAAAGAAAATCTACATTATACCTTGCCTCCAGTCAAGTGTTTATATATAATACATACAATCCTCTTCCACTGAAGAAACTGAGGGGATATTTTGACAGAGTTAAAATAATTTTAGTTAAATATCTAGGCACCTGAGTTCTTGACCATTTTGGACAAGTTAATCTATTAGCATCTATCTAGCACTCCAACAAGAGATTAAAAGTCCCATTATAAAAAATAGTATGCCCTGGAGGCAAGTTTATATGAAAACAAAATATACACACACTATGTACATTTGGTGTTAGAGGACTAGAGACAGCTTCCCCAGAAAGCTCACAAGGATCGAACTTTACTCACTTTTTCAAAGAATTTAATTAGAATTTTTTAACAGTAGCAGTTCGTCTGCTGTATAGTTTGACACCTTCGTGAATTAGGTAAGTAGTAAGTTTTATTTGCTTGCCATTTGCTAGAACTAGAGAAATTAAATACTACCATCAGTAAAAAGTAGTATTCACTGCTTTTTAAATGAAACTTAAATCTTCTGTTCTGTATGCACAAACCTTCTATTACTGGATTTAAACACACAGAAGCTCTCATAACCATACGTCTTATACACTTTATTTGAATTAGTCAACTTGTAACAAATTCAGGTTGCATATTTAGTGTTCATGGGGATAGCAAGATGTCAGTTTCAACTGAATACAACTACATATAAATAAAGAAGTAAGCCCTCCTAATGGAAAGTTAAGAGAAAACAGTGTATTAGCTTGTCTTCTATTTGAATTTTAAAGACCACCCAGCATTTATAACTTGCGATTTTTAGGCCTTATAATAACTTAAGGTTTTGCTCACGGTGTTAATTGAGGCACCTGCAATTCTGCTTAATTAGAATTTCCTACTGCTTCTCTCAAGCATAATTTACTCAGTGTTACAATGCTGTAAAAGCACACAGATGCAGAATATTTGCTTCAGCTGTGGTATGTGAGAAACACCTGTAGTTTTAACATGCTGTGTCCTCTGTCAATTAGACATAATAGTATTAACAAAATATCCCAGACTAACTTTTAAATTTTTTTTAGCTCAATTTTGAGTGAAAGCTAGAAAAAAAACCAAAAAGGAAACAGCATAAAAATCTATTTACTAGGTAATGAAAACATATACATTACTAAAAACAATTTCAGACATTAAGTAGTATGTAAATTATTTACCTTGGTTGCAATGTCAGCTTTATAACTGTCTTGCGTGGCAACGAGTCTTGGGAAGCCTGAACATCATCCTACAAGAGAACATTTTTGAATTTGCTTTTGAATTCACTTAAACAGATAATATATGAGGTTTGCCTATAATATGAACTTTGTGAAGTACAAAACCATGTTAACAAAACCATAAACCAAAGCTCATTGTGGCACTTTACTCAAGATCATGAACCACAAAACTTTATAAAACTAAGTACTTAGGTTTGAGAAAAGAGGCTCACTTGACCAATTCATTGAGAAACACTTTTTTTAGTATTTTCCCATGTTTTCACTTTCATATACAAAAGGTCATAATCACCAACTTTGTTCAGATTTTCCAAATACTTATAATAATATTTTTATTCACTTTCTCTTGCTATAAACTTACTTTGCAACACTACATTCCTGTGTATTTATTACAAGGATTCACACTCTGGTCTCCTATCAGGTCTCATTGCTACCTTATATTGTATATAGAGAAAAATTTTAAAAAACATAATTTGAGGTGTGGTATGATTTTTATGTGATAGAAGCTATGTGAAGAATTATTTCACAATATCGATGAATTCTTACTTTTCACTGGTTTCTCTCTTTTCTTAAACATAACACGATCCAGGGCTCACTTCACTGAGAAAAGGTGGAGACAAGATATTGCTGTCGCTGTTGCATTAGTTTTTACATAAGTGAACAGCCAAGCTGCTGATGCACAGTGCATTCCTATTGGTTCATGCAATGGAGACAACTACAGACTTTGGACCTGAACTGTAAAGTTATCAGTTCCTCGAAACAGCCTCAAAATCATGTTTTTCAAATCCAAACATTGTCAGTTACATAAAAATTTTCTTTCTGCACTCAAAGAAATAAGACTAATATACAATAATGGTGCAGTGGCTGCACAGTTTTAATTTTACAATTTGGATTGCAGCATATTGATTGGATCATTCTGGAATCTCTGTTTCTTCTGTGTTTTAGTGTATTGCCTTCCAAGTGATCTAGTTTTCATTTATTTACTAAGGTAGAGGCTATAAAACTTAACAGATGAAGTACAAAGTATTCAGTTATTAACTGAGAAAACCATGATGCTTTTGCATGTAGCTAATAATTGAGAATAGTAGAAAAAGCACAAGCAGTGTCATTCTGGAATCCTTCCATCATGTGTTATTTCCAGCTTCCTTTTCTTCTGGCTTCAGGAAGAGAAACTTTCCCCTGGTTGTGCCTACTATCTCCTGGAATGCTACTGCTGCAGTCTTGTACTCTGTTCCTCTGACTACAGCACTATGTGTTTTTTCCTTCTTCACCCCTCACCAGCAACAGCCATTTTCAATCACAGCCTTCATCATTTGTCTTTCTCAACTCCCCTGGCATTAATTCTGAATGCCCTTCTCTGAACAATTCTTGACACCAGCTTCCATCAGCCACAAAAATACCAGGATGGTATTTCAAAACAAGTGCCTTTGAAACTTCTATTTGCTCAAGGTTTGCAAAGGTTTTTTGTAAATATCCTGAAATTCTCCCATTAGCAGTCTACATTAAAAACCTTTTGTTGTGATATCCAACATACTGCAGAGATACGAGATTTACTATATGCTGCAGATACTGTTTATCATACAGATATATCACAATCTACTTCTGTAATCACCTTATTTTTTTCTGTTTTTTACAGATATAATAGATTAATTGAAATATGAACTTCATTTTAACTTCTGCTTGCACAGTGGTCTTAATAGGTTTGACTTAGTATGTTCTTAGACAATAAACAGTTTAAACTGCAATTAGTACTTCTACAATGCAGTGATATTAATCTAGACTCATAAAAAACAATGGAAGTTTAGTAAAATGTAACATCACAACATCCTCCAACATAATTCAAAGCAGAAGTGAAAACGTCATTCCATGACTGACTTTAAAATAATCTTACTTTACGAAGGTGCAATTTCATTTTGGTAGTCTTTCCACACAGGAGAAAAATGACACCTTTGTGGCACACAACCTCACAGCACACACATGCAGCATGCACATAAATATATATATTTGTATCAAAGTCCTAAAAAGCATAAAGAACTATTTTACCAATTTTTTTTTTTTTATATATATACATCTGACTGCAAGAGTAATTCAAGGTGTGACCCTTTTAGGACAAATAAACCAGCAGAATATAAGCCATGTTTGTTATGTTGGAAGTGTGAGGCAATCATTTCACAAAGACTGTCTTAATCCTGCTATGTTTATGCCCAAAGAAATTAAACCATCGCATTTTCTCTGTATTCAAGGTGTGTGGACTTAGGTAAACTTCTTAAGACTTCCTAGTAATCAGAGCAGAGAGCTTTTATTCAGAAAGTGAAGAAAGTAAGAATTCTGACAGGAAACAATATTAGCAAGTGTGTTTCTTCAAGGTGCCCTTCACTGTAAAACAGGTCTCAAAATGGTACATGGGGATCCATTACTGACTTTATCATCAGCGCTTTCCTGTTTCAAATCATTTCAGCTAAGGAAATATTGATCTTGTCTAGATCTAGTCTTCCAGATTCAGCTTAGGCTTCTGGTCAGGATGGAAATTTTCTTCTTCCCAAATTTCTTAAATTACAAGTCAAATTACAGCACTGCATATGATTATATATTCACTCACATATGCACATCACTTAAGTAAGTCACCAACAAATATACGCCCAGAGAAAAATTCAAACTGGTTTTACTGATTCACGAAGTGGAACAAAGTAAGTCCCTTTAGATGTGTGAGATTTTTCAGCATTAGCTGCTGGAATTTTCACTAATATCTTCAATTAATACAAACAGTGATAAGTAGCAGATTTTTGAGAAGGTATTAGCTGCAAAGTTAGAAATTCTGAGTTTTCCCAGGCCACTCAAACTGTATGGAAAAGACATAGTTCACATTTCATTTTTGGAAGAAATCAAGAAAGATAGCTCACCATCTTCAGGAATGGAGCTGATGCATCATAATTATAAGCACTGCTATCCTTTAGAATAAGAATATGAACAGAGTCAACTATCACTTTCTTCAAGTTCATTATTGAATGGAAAAGCCTGTTAAAAAAACATGTAAAGTCTTAGCTTTCACTTGTTTTTATCCAATGTGACTACATAAAAATTAAAAAATATTAACTCACAAATATAAGTTACAAAAAAATAAATATCATTTTAATATCAATATAATATGAAATGAAGAACAGCAAGTGCAATGGGTGGCTTTACTTAAAAATGCAGAAATATTCTGAATTTCATTATATTCCTGTCTTGTATACTGAAAGTAAGGTACATCTCCCCCAGCTGTTATGCTACGAAAGGTACACCCTCAAAACAGCAAGTACTTTTTCAAAATACTAATCCTAGGAAACTTTGTGATACAACAGATACAACAGCAACAAGCAAAATCAGACAAATTAAGTAGAAAATTGTCAGCATGAAAAATATTTCCCACATTGAAAAAGGCAGGTTACAGAGGGTGTGAGATTTTCCAAGGAATATATGCTTAAATTAGCATGTCTCTTGATCATTGCTGAGGACAGACAAATATAAAATGTTCTCTTAAATGACAGTTACTGCAGAAAATAGCTGTGGTATTAAAGAAATCTCAGCATTGTGTTTACCTAGCTTCTTTGAAACCTCAAGAATTTTGTTTGGACATCAAATTCTTACTTCAGAGGATTAAAAAGTACTTCATGAATGAAGAGCACAGGTATTCAAATCCACTTCTCATGTACAGCACCACTACACTTGCAGATATGAGATTTGTTAACTGTATCAAATCTGTATCTCTGAAATCAGTTAACAGACACTTCTACTCTAAAAAAGCAAATGGAATTTAAGATTTAAATTTATATATTTATAATAACTTACCTAGTGCCATAATCCACAACAACCCAATCTTTGGCTGTTCCTGTAATGGCATCATGATGCTGAAAGAGTCCAAGGTTCCTCCTAGCTTCTGTCAGCAATTTATAGCTTTCTGCTGAAGGAAATACACTCATTTTCTCAGATCTACTGGACTGTACCAAAGCCAAGGAATAGAGAATTTCAGCTGCCCTGGAATTGCAGAGAATAATCAAGTATTTATATAGGTTGAAAAAGTTAAAAAGCAACATGCATTTTACCTAAAGAAAAAATTGTTGGTTTAGATCTTTCCTCATGCCTATCTCTGAGAATTGTTTAAACCTTGATCTAACACATTTTAGCCTGTTTCTAGCTTCACACAGTTAAACATCACAGCTGTACTTCATCATCTGCTAGTTTTACACCTTCTAAGCTTCCTGAAAGACTTCAGCTTTAAAATAAAAACTTGACAGAACAAAGAACATATCATTTTCAAAAATGTGTGAGGTATACAGATTTGGTCTTAAATTGTCATAGTATGGATGAACTGCCTTACAGGAAACACACAATTCCCATTTCGAAAAGCAACTTGTTAAACAAATAAAATTGTCTTTAATAAAGATACTAATCCATACACTATCTAACATCTATTCTGCCATTTGCGACTTAAGCAAACCAAATTCTTGTAAGGACTTCAGCACTTCATGCACCTGCTCACTACACATTCACATGAACAGTGAGAACACTGGATGCAAAATCCCTTAGACTGGTCAGAATGCAGAGCTGGTCTCTCCTACATCTGATGCAAAAGCCTAACACTAAAATATTACCACGATATTCTTAACTGCTTTACGGGAATCTAAATCTATTTTAGAAAAAGAATCACATAATTGCCAGTCATTATGAATATTAGACTAACAAAAATGCCCACAGAACTTCTGGGAAAACACATCTTAACTTTTTGCCTGTCCTTCTTTCCTAAAATGTTACAGTTCTATTTTTCTAAGTCTTAAAAGCGTCAGATTCCTTTTCAGAATTTGAGATTAATGAATGCTTTTCAAGTGTTTGAAAAAATGAAAATGATACAGGTTAATGTTATAAAAAGCAAAATAAATTTTTTTAAAAAGCAAAATAACATACATTCTTGCAATGCTAATTTCTAAGCAGGTAAATAAAAAAAAAATATAAAGGAAAACACGCTTTTACATTTACCCTAGCTGCCAGTGACTGTGTGTTTTCAATTTTAAGCTAGGTCCAGCAACAAATATAACAATCATACTCAAATTGTTTTTCAGACTGTATATTGATATTGATTGTTAACATGAAAAATATTTTTGGATTCAGTTCAATCTCTTTGTTTTTATGCAACACATAGGTGACAATTATGACAATTATGTAAAAACTGCAAATAGCACATATCCAACTAAACTGAAAGGTTCACTGTACATGTTACAGTCTAATTCATGTTCATATGGTTAATATTTGAGTAATAGGATGAGACTTTGATATTACAGTTAAGGTAACTGCTCAGAAGCTGCATGCAAAAATCAAGGTGCTAAAAAGTTGTAATTACTTTTTTTAATTTCTAGTGTCCTCAAAATACAGGTTAGATTTCCCTCCCAAACCAATACCAATTTAATTCTATTTTTTATTAATTGGGAGGTGTCCCAGGTGCAGAATTTTCCTTTCAAGTCTCAATATTATTCTAAACATTAGAATAGTTCAATGGTCAAAGACGAAATACACTCAGAAATATGACATTGCAGTAGAGAACAGTTCAACTTGTAGGTAAGCATCTCTCTAATGACCTTCCATAAAAGCTGTATAAAGCCTTAGTCTTCACACTTTTACTTCAACCCACTGCAGATTACCTGAAATAGTAATAACGAATTTTCTGCTTTGTAATAATTTGTCCCTATCTCTCCCTGATGGGACACTGCCAATAGACCAGAACTTGCATCACTGATTTCTCAAAGTCTACACTAAGTTACACTTAGGTTCAGTTTATATTTAACCTAAATAAACAATTTTCCTAAGGGTTTCTGAACTCTCAAGATGCAGCGTTTCCTATCCATCTGTACACTTAGAAGTATAACTCCAGCACCTATCCTGCTTCTAAATTACGTCCACAATGTTTCTTGCAGATTTAGTATAATTTTCCGCTGTTTATATCAGTAAAGAATAAAAACAGAGAATGTCTTCATCACTGGTCCCCAACTATGCTGTTCTATGTATCTTTCCATTGCATTCAACAAACTTCTGGTCATCGATTTTATCACCCTTCAATCCATCCATCTCTCACTTAAGATTAAAAAAACAATTATGTCTCAAATCTGCAATGATGTCAATCTGCATTACAAAATACTTGAGCTTTCATGCACTTTCTTTAATATGCAAACTCAGAACGTTTTTTAAAAAGGAAAAACCCAAACAACCAACTCTTTTCTTGCTTAAATGGTTTGTCTTGAGGTTGACACAGTTTCCTGTCTATTTAGTGGCAGTGAAGTACTGCTTAATTCTGGTACTGTTGGAACTTGAAAGCATTCATCCTTGGTAATGAATACACACACACATGTATTTACCTCCTGTTTATGGTTCATTCCCCCACAGATATATACATACACACACACATATATACATACACATACACATATACATATGATAGATAGATAGATAGATAGATAGATAGATAGATAGATAGATAGATAGACAGACAGAC
Source organism: Acanthisitta chloris (assembly GCF_000695815.1). Taxonomy (NCBI): domain Eukaryota; kingdom Metazoa; phylum Chordata; class Aves; order Passeriformes; family Acanthisittidae; genus Acanthisitta; species Acanthisitta chloris. The sequence continues at coordinate 16,188 of NW_008658917.1, forward strand.
AGATAGATATATGTTAACTCAAAAATACTACGGAAAAAGATCTTCAAAGAAGATCAAAAATAAAAGACAAAACCCCTAATTCTGCTGTCGTAGTTAACATGACATTCTTGAAGATTCTCCAGGTCTGTGAACACAAAACTGCCAAAAATTGGCACTAAAATGGCAAGAATATATCTTTACATTTTATTCTTACATCCTATTCACAGAGGATAATGGAGGCTGAAAAACTTCCCATGTACCTTTTTAAAGCCATACTTTGTTTTACTGCATAAGAAGACTGAATGTTAACTTTCTTCCAGAGATTCTTTACTTGTGAGACTAGCACTGTTTTCGGAAGTTAAAGGTAATTGAAATGTTTACACAAATGAATCTCTTACAATGTAAAGCTGGAAATAATACAAAGAAACTTGAAATCAATTCATATGAATCTTTCCTCAATATAAACAATAAAACCCAGAAAAAACAACAATAAACTAAAGCCACCTAAAAATCTTGAATAAAATAGGCTATGATAAAGCGAAAAGAAAATTAAAACCTTGGTGCATTTTAACAAATAAGAAGGAATTCAGTCAAAATTAGGAAAGAACAAGTATATAATTATATTTATAAGGCCTGTCCTATTCTCCATACATCTTGTCTTTTCCAATCAAAGTATTTAAAAAGGCTGTTTTCACTGAAAAATCAAATACTTTTATGATGAATCATCCACTAAAAACTCTGAAAGAAAGAAAACAAGTTCTGCTAGATATGGCTTCTCTACTGAAAGGTACTCGTATCCGCTTACAAAACACTACTTTCCATGCTCGCAAAACGCTGCTTTCCACACCTCTCTCCCTCCTTCCACTACTTCAGCAGACATTACAGCAAAAATATTGTAATCCTTAAGGAAGGCAATAGATGAAATGTCCACAGTTTGCAACACGTGCATCTGCCCCAGATTTCTTTCTGGAGTCTTACAATACAGCTAAATCATTTTGCAATGTCTTATCTATAACTGCCACATGGGAGAACCACTTAATTACTCCATTACCAAAATTCAGCAATTTATTTCTTTTTCAAGATGCAAACACTTTACAGAAGACTAGTATCTTATAATCTGAGATCACTTGCCACAGAACATTCTTAGGAATTTCTCAACTTCCTTTAACAATCCCTGTAAAATTCACACCTTTGTATTCTTCTCTAAAACAGCTCATGGTATAGTCATAGATTGATTGGACAGCTACCCAAATCCAACACAGAAACAAAAAGCATACTACCTGATACTTTTCATGGAATCAGGGGTTGCTGATCACTTGAATAGTAATTTAGAACATCTTATTTGTTTGGATGGAAAAAATATCATTGCATTTCTGTGAATTTACTAATAAAACAGATACACCAACTAATCCTTGTAACAAGATCTACATTTGGGGGCCATTTAGGCTATCCATATTGTAAGTAAACTTAAACTGTGCATTTCAAAACCACTGTTCCATCTGTCCAACAGATTTAGAGTACTGTACTGGTTTAGGCTAGGGTAGAATTAATTTTCTCCACAATGGCCAGTATGGGGCTGTCTTTTGGATTTGTGCTGACACAGAGTTGATAATGCAGAGATGCTTCTGTTATTGCTGAGCAGAGCTTACACAGAACCAAGGCCTTCTCTGCTTTCCATACTGCCAGGCTGGGAAGGAAATGGGGAATGCACGAGAGCTTGGGAGGAGACACAGCCAGGACAGGTGACCCAAACTGACCACAGGGATATTCCATACCATATGACATCATGCTCAGTATATAAAGTGGGAAGAAGAAGGAGGAATGGGGAGACGTTTGGAGTCATGGCATTTGTCTTCCCAAGTAACCACTACACATGATGGGGCCCTGCTCTCCTGGGGATGGCTGAACACCTCCTGCCCATGGGAAGCATTTAATTACTTTGTTGATTCGTTTAGCTTGTGTGTGTGGCTTTTGTTTTCTGTATTAAACTGTCTTTATCTCAACCCAGGAGTTTTCCAGCTTTTACCCTTCCAATTCTCTCCCTGATCTTACCACTGGGGGGTGAGTGAGTGGCTGAGTGGGGCTTACTTGCTGGTTGGGGTTAAACCACATCAAGTATATATTAATTCATCACTCCTGTGTGTCAAGAAATATGTTATGAATTTACCAAATGGCAGTACTTACCGTATGTAGGATTCCAGGACTCTATCTAGGTGTTTATAGAAGGGTCGTGATGTAAAGTATCCACTCCAGTAATGATGATCTCTGTCTGCATAGGTGAAGAAGTCTCCACTTAAAACAGGAAAAAATGAATTGCTGTTCTTCTCACGCAAACTGGTTTCCTTATGCAGAGCTTCAAAGTAATCCGATAAAGTTCCAAACTGGGCCTGAATGAAAATTAAAATTACTGTAACAAAACTCCATTTCTTTATTTAGAAATACAAAGAGGCTTGCTTTCATATACATTCTAGAAACATGCCACTCCACAGAATTACAGCAGAAATCCTGTTCTTTAAAGTTCCTCTGCACACTTTTCAGACAAGCTGGATAGCTCTTCCAGAAGCATTTCAACTCAGTACAAGAAAGAGATGGACCTGATAGAGCAGGTCCAGAGGAGAATCACAAAAATGATCAGAGGAACACGTCCCTGATGAGGAAGAGCTGAGAGTTGGGGTTGTTCAGCCTGGAGAATGCTCTGGGGAGACCTAACTGTGGCCTTTCAGTACATAAAAGGGGCTTATAAGAAAGATGGGGACAGGCTTTTTATTAGGGCCTATTGTGCTTGGACAAGCCATAAAGATTTTACACTAAAAGAGGGTAGATTCAGAGTAGATACAAAGAAGACATTTTTTAGTATGAGGGCAGTGAAACAGTCCAGGTGCCCAGATAGGCTGTGGATGCCCCATCCCTGGAAACATTCAAGGTCAAATTGAACAGGACTCTGAGCAGCCTGGTCTACATGAAGATGTCCCTACTCATGGCAGGGAAATTGGACTAGATGACCTTTAAAGGTTCCCTCCAACCAAAACCATTCTATGATTCATGAAATATGAATGTTATTTTTAAAAAATTATAAATAGGTATCTAAAATACCAGCTAAATGTCAAGAAATAAGTGAAGCATTCTTTCATGTCTTATGAGCAAATCTCTAACACACAAGCCAAACAATACCTCAATACTATCTAAGTAGCTGCCTGGACTAAGTAAGAAACTTAATGTAATGCAACAACAGCATAGTTGTCCTAATCCTGTGTTTTCAAAATCAACTCTATTGTGCTCCAAATCTTGCTTAGACCAAGATGAATGTTGAACAAAAAAACCAGCACTTGCTTTCAGAAGCTTCTTTTTTAACTATGTGAAAAGAAATTGCTTTTAGAGATGCAACATGTAGGAGGACAAAGAAAATTCATTATCTTCTGGTCATTTTTTAAAATGCTCATAAAAGACAGTAACAGATAGTAACAGGGTTGGTCAAAAGACTTTTTTTGTACCCCTCAAGCTTGAGGGGTACAAAAAAACCACTTGGTCTGTTCTCTTGTTACCATAATCAGAAGCACAGTTCATATGATAAAAATAACAAACAATGGACCAAGAGAAATCAGACGCAGCTGATTTCAATTCTGTATGCTGGGCTGCATCAGAGGAATAAAACCTCGCTGGAAGCAGCATCAAAGTCAGGTGAATGTAAACTGTGAAATAACCTGGTAGGCTCTTCTATTGGCATACAAAAAGTCTCAGCCTAGTTTATGTATGATAGATGTAAAGGAGATCTCCAAATAGGAGACTGAACTCCCCAAGAGCAAAATACGTGTCTTTTACAGTAATGTACCACATACTTTTAGAACCATAGAGTAGTTGCTGGCAATCTCAATGCTAACAGACATACCCATTAGATAAACACTTTGTCTGAAAGAGTAAATCTCTCGTAAGATCAGAGAGGCAGAGTAGGTAGTCTCTCGTGTAAGTAGTAATACCCTAGGCATCTCAGCACTTAAGGAAGAAATGTGAACTCTTCCTTTATATAATCTAGGTTCTTAGGAAGCTGTGCATGATCTGTTACTTGCCTGTGGAGTTACATTCCAGGGAAAGTGCAGAAGAGCATGAAAGTTCTCCATTTTCAAGGATAAATGACATCAGTTTAAAACAAAACAAAACGTCACAAAAAAACCCAACAGACAACAAATAAAACAAAAAAAAACCCCAAACAAACCAAAAAAGACAACTAAACCCAAAGAATAAAGAGAAAGAACAAAACCTAACTACATGAATAAAATGAAAAGGAGAAATGCTCCAATGCCAACAGTGCTCCAACTGATCAAAGCACCCTAGGTATAAAGCGCCTGATACAGAGAATTTCATCTTTTTGTCTGGGTATTAAGAACCAGAAAAAGGGTATGAGGGCCCCAAGGGCTAATGTGATTCCCAAGACATTAATCCAGATGGGTACACCAAGCTAATGCAGTTGTCTCTTAGAGTTCTTGACAATGAGCCGAGTAGAACCTTTCAGATAAGGACTTTCAGGCGTCTCAGAACAGGAGTGGCCCTTGAAGAATGACTTCAGAGCTCGAACCTTCTGGTTTTATCCTGGGGATGAAATCATCTAGCCCCAGTTAGTAGAAACTACAGAAAGTATGTTGCTGTTAGTATCCAAAGAGTAACTACTTGTACAGTATACCCATTTTTGACAGGAGTAAAGCTAGCAGATGCAGCAAGCTTTAGTTTTAAAAGACGGACTCTAGATTTAAAATCTTGAAGAGTACTCTCCAGGCCTAGTTCCCTCCACTAAGATATGGTAGTCGTTCACATACATCATATCACCTACATCTCATAGGAAATATGGAAAAGCCAGCTTTCAGATAAGCTATAATGCCAAGAAATCAGTTTTCTTATGCAGAACACAAGTCCAAAAATCAGCAGAAAGAACTAAGATCCTTCAGGCACTACTCAAGTATGCAGTTAAAAGAATCAGGTGAGGTCTCAGAAATGGTGAGGGAAAACAAATGCATGCACAAACCATATGAAAGATATGAGACAAGGTTTAAAAATCCTAAATATGAAAGCAGCAATAGTGCACTCTCACATGATACTCAAAAAAACACCCAAGGGTTTAGTTCCCTCTATTTCTTATTGCCATGCTGAAAGACCATCAGAAGCTGCCCGAGTGCAGAGTACAAGAAGTCTTTAGAGCAATCAGTTTGCGTATTAGAACATGAATGTGTGTATAAACACTCATACATAATTAATGATTTAAAGTGCTATCTTGTCTGATAATTGTGTTAGTATATTCAGCCCTTTCATAGCCAGGTCAGTCTCTTAGATTTTATTGTATTCAGCTACATGTGCCAGCACTGGCACCTCTTAGGTTTTTTTGTTTGTTTTGGGACATAAAACCAAGAGGACCCAAATAAAAACTATTACAATAATAGTAATAAAATACAATCATTTTAAGTAACAAAGCCTGTGAGTCTTAAATAACAATGCCTGAAGCCTGTGAAAAGAAGAGTACTAAGAAAACAATTCAACCTAATAGTGTTCTCTAATATAATCTAGTCTGCGAAATATTTATAGTTTTCAAGCAGATAATATTAGGAGCAAAGATTTTGGTTTTGGGGGAGAAGAAAGAAGTTAAAAAATATAACCTACCAAGACAAATCAATCAGCTGTTAAGTAATATATAAAGCTTTACAGTTGAAAAAAAAAAAACAAATCCAACCACAACTCTCTTCCATGAAGAATCTCAGAATACTGGGAAAGACTGTTTTCTCCACAAATCAGAAAACGCATTGTATTTACCTTAACATGCCACTCAGGACGAGAATTCATATAATCAAACAGTTTTTGATAATTCTGGAACTGCTGATCCCATTCTGAGCTCTCAGCATAGCGGAAATCATCCCCTAGCGGAGCCAACAGAACTTTAGTGCGGAAAAGCTTTGACTTCTTTCTGTATTGATCTAAAATAATCCAAGCCCTTGAGGAGGAAAAAAAAAAAGAGCAATTCAGAAAACAGAAGAAGAAAGGTCAGCATTTGGCAAAACAATTCTTAGATACCAAGTTGTGCATTAGGTTGACCCTAAACAAGACATACAAAACTTATTATCTCATTTTGTAACAAAAAGCTGGATGCAATTCCCCACACTGGGACACCATATTCAACCTACTATTGTTGCAAACACTATGCTAATTAAATCTTTCAAATAAGCTTATCAAGCTCCATCTCAAACAGTAGGGCAATCCGGATCAATTTGGACCTGTGCCAAAATTAAACTACAGTTCAAATGATGTTTACTTGCTTTATATTTAGACAACAATCCTAATCCTCTCCAGCCCATATTGACAATAATAAGCAAGCTCTTCTCATCTCCACAGGTAATTTCTTTTGATACTTTCTTTCATATATTCATGCCCTTGACAGAAAAACTGCCCATAAATTAATCTCTGAGGAACTCCAGCCTTGAATATAAAAGAAAAATTCTGGAGTAAGTTCACTGCTGAAAAATCAGTGTTCTCCCTTCAACCAGCTTCTTACTTATCTTAGAGTCAGCCCTCTTTAATATTTAAGTCCTGATAAATTAAACCCACTGCTTTTATGCTTGTCATGGTTTAGGACTGGTATTCCCTAACTTAGCGTTCCCACTAAAACCCCCCAGACCCCACGCTACTCACTCACCCTTCCGCCCCCTCACCCTGTGGCCGGATGGAGGGAATTGGAGGCACAAAAGATAAAGATCACAGGTTGAGGTAAGAACAATTTACTAAGAAACAGCAATGGAGTAAGAAAACAAACAGTAACAACTGTACTACTAACAGAGTGTACAAGACAGGCAAAATACTAACACGCAATCGCTCACCATGTAGAACCCAGCACTGCCTCAATGCACACACTGAACTGGTAGAACAAACAGTTCTGATCCCTCTGCATAAAGTGAGGTGGTATAGAATAACCCCAGGGTCCTAGTGTGCCCTCCTGGCTGCTGCAAAAGTGAATTCTATCCCGGCTGGATCCAGGATAATTTTTTTTGCCTTAAAAATACCAACAAAACAAAACAAAAAAACCCAAAACAAATGCACAGAAACAACCAAACAAATACCCACACATGCACACAGAAAAATTGCAGAATTATCC
>NW_008658917.1:23354-46033 GCF_000695815.1 Acanthisitta chloris
AGAGAAAAATTGCAGAATTATCCTTTGCCAGATACTAACTCTTGGATGTGAAAAATATCAGTTCTGTCATTAAGCAGCAATATATTAAAAATCACAAGTCTGATGTCTAGGTTATGGAAAAAGTTCATTTCCCCTCCTCCCCCTCCAAATCACAATCATTATCAACATCTTCAGATGTTGTTCCCCTCTAATTAAAATCATGTACATAATATCCATAGGAAATACAAACCATAGCTACATGTTTAAGAAAACAGGAGTACAAATGAAAAGTTTTAAAGAGAAAGTAGCAGAAAATCCAGATTCCAGTGAGCTTTTTGTTTCTACATCTCTTTTGAAATGATAGTCTACAAAAATCAACTTTCAACTCATACTATTTAAGATTTGCTATATAAGTATTTACATGAAAATTCTAGATATATCAAATAGTCTATGTTCAGTATATTTTAAACCCTTATCTCTTTGAACAGCATGTCAGGGCTCATTTATTTATCAGATTATAGAAGTACTGAGTAAACACAAGGTCTGACTGTATTCTGAAGGGAGAAATGGGCCACAACATTAACTTACATTAAAGGATCTACAGAGTTCTACTGAGACTACAATTTACCCTGCTAGTGGCTTTCTCCCATTCCCTGTCTATTATTTGATTTATAGTTCAGATTACCAAGTACTTATTCTTGAATCAATACTTTCCATGACTTTCAACAGGTTGTAGATTTAAAGGCAAAAACTTCCTCACCATATAGGTACCAGAACAACTGGCACAACACAAGACTGAAATTCTTCCTTCCAAGAAGCCAGTCTAACTAAAATTTTCCACATGTAGCCTATGGTTGGAAACATACTTTATTTTTGAATCTCTTGAAAAATACAGGTTACAGTTGATAGGATATTTGACTTTGACATTTCTCTTCAAAGTCCTTCTCTAGCCTCTTTCCGATATCTGCTGCAAAATTAACTGGTATTGCTGTTGTCCCTTTCTTCAAAGTACTCATAACTGTGAGATTATATAGATGTTTTTAGGGGTGATACAGGTTATCCCTCCATTGTAGACCACTTTCAATTGCAAAAATACCAAAGAAAAATTAGATATCTCAAGTCAGGTAGATCCTTTTAAGTTTCTCTCAAATAACATCCTAAAGCATTACTTCATACAGGAGTGAGAGTCAGCAGAAAGTGCCAAACAGAGTTTGGTAAAGATGATAAATACTTCTAGAGGAAAAAAAGGGATTTCAATGAGTATCACCAATTTTTTTGCCTTTATTGTTCCACAGTGAAACAGCAGTCTGAAACAGATACATTTTGATACATGTTTATCCTGCCTACCAGTATGAAAATTTGAAAACCAAGGAGATCAGCTATGATAAACTTTTTGGTTTCAAACTTTCAGATCATCATTGAATGCCTGAGACCTTTCACAAATAAAGAAAACCCTGTCGTATCTCAAGTGTGTTCTTTTAATGCAAAAAAATGAAGCATTTGGTGAAATACATACCAAAACAATCAACATGGCTGGTTTTGTCCCTTCCTATGTCAAAGGAGGAGGAGCAATAGCCACCCAGAGTCTGTGGGAATCGCATGAAATTTTGCAGCAGCTGTAATAAGTTCTATATGACAGACAGGTCTGGCTTCACAGTCCCTACTATGTCATCCCACAGAGCATTAGGGACTCTCTCTTTGCACAATTATCTCGATTAGAAAACTAAACCATTTGGTAGCCTGGAAATTTTCTGTTCAGGTAATTTTGTGGAGGAGATGGCTATGTAGACAGGATGGGTACTTCCTGGGAGAGTGATCTCAGATTCTTAAGTTAGGCAATCACAAATATTAACCACCCATGCTACATCAGCAACGTAATTCTGAGCACCAATTGCATGTTGTGCAGTGTGACCAGTCATAAACAGGAAAAAGCTGAAGGGCAAAACTGGGCTCTTGAACACCAATTGGTGAAGGGAAAAGTCCATTTTCTACTCCTTCCCTTAAGTGCATAACTTGCACTACAGATTCTTTCCTATTTCCATGCATGGAAGAGAGAGAGAGACATACACCACAACAAACTGTATTTCTGCTAACAAAACAACTCGTTCCAGTTCAAGCAGGAAAAAAAAAGCAGACAAAAAACCAACAGCTGTTTCTAATTCCTAGTGTGAAAGGCTTCAGGATTCAAACATATGAATAAGTATGCAGCTGCAAGTCAAGGCAAGTGCAATAGAAAACTTTACAATCTAAGCTATTACAAAGTGTAATTAAACAAGTACACGTTGTCAATTAGGTTGCTGTTTTATTCCTCCTTACCAAGTCCAATTCAAGTGGCAAGGCAATGAAAAAACCAGCAACTACTAGTCTGAAGTTTTCAATTCAATACCTCTTTAATATATATGTGACGCCATAATAGTATTGAAATCAAAAGCAACCGTCCCAGCTGAGTAGTCAGGATTGCGGTTTTATTAATTTTGTGGCAAATTTAGCATTGAATAAAGGTCAGTGATTTAAATGTGGCCTCTAAAATAATGAACTTTTTTTTTCAAATCCATCTGGACAGTATTTTTCCAGTATTAAAGCAATCACAGATGAGATAGACTAATTAGCGTGCTACAAACCTTTCACCTTGGAAAGCTTATGATGTAAAGACAGATTGTCCAATTACTTTTGGAACTCATACATCTCATCATAACTGTAAAACCTGTTTTTACAGAGGTCAGATCAAAGAAGTTTTTGGCTGCCTATAATATTCCAACTTTTCCATATAATATAGATAATATTTTAGCGTTCTCCACCAAAACATTACTTCCTGTGTTTTAGGGGATTTGTTGAAACTAGACACTAAAGGTGTGGTTTCTGTATTCCAAATGTAAATAATCCAGGCTCCCAACCCAAAGATCATGTGCTATTTTCACTTTTTCCCTATGTATCATCTAGCATACTGCGGTTTCAACTCCCTGTTAGACACCAAAACTGTTTTTATGCACCAAAAGCTGATGCAAAAGACAAAGTTTTAGAGACTATATATTGAGATGATAATCTCCAACTTGATCATATCACTCCACACCTGCCCCATTTATGTTATTCTTTCCTATCCTTTGAAATGGTGAACGAATCATTTCTTTTACAAGGACTAATTTAGACTGTTATGCAAAGGTTGCATCTAGGAAGTTCAATAGTAAAGTAAGATCTAATTAAACAAAAGACCCTAAAAAAAAAAAAGGCATTCCAAGCAGGCTCTCTACATTATATTTAGAGCCTCTATGTTTCGGCCATTTGCTAAACAAACTGTTACTTTTCTACAAATATTTGTCTTGGCAAATTGGGATATATAACTAAGATTCTTCTTTTTACAAACTCAATGTAAAGATATATGAGCTTTCCTTCATATTTGATAAGCGTTAGGCATATCATTACAATTCTTCTATTACCTCTACTTTTCTCCTGTCACTATCCACTTTCATTTTTCTACATTAAAAAAACAGGTATGGTTACTTCTTCCTATCATCACTTCAATTTCTACCTTAGAATATGATAAATCTAATGCATTCTGTTTTATTTTGGATTTATCTTCAATAACATTTTGTAACTGGATTTAATGGCAAAGTTTTCACAATGCTTTTCAAAATTTATAGTCCAAAAAAAAAGAGGTGCCTGTTTGACATGTAGATAACCAATGCATCCTCATCATATCACCACTTCAAAACTTCACCATAAAGAACCAAAAGTCACCCTGGTATCCTTAATACATTTGCTATACTCAGCAATTTGCACTAACTGTAAACATCTACCTAAATTTCTGTGCTTGCTTTTTAGGCTGGGGTAGAATTAATTTTCTTCACAGTGGCTAGTATGGGTCTGTGTTTTGGATTTGTGCTGAACACAGGGTAGATAATATAGAGATGTTTTTGTTACTGATGAGCAAAGCTTACACAGAGCCAAGGCCCTCTCTGCTTTCCATACTGTCACGCTGGCAAGGAAGTTGGCGGTGCATGGGAGCTTGGGAGGAGACACAGGTAGGACAGGTGACCCAAACTGACCAAAGGGATATTCCATACCATATGACATCACTCACAGTATATAAAGTGGGATGAAGAAGAAGGAAGGGAGGGACATTTGGTGTCATGGCATTTGTCTGCCCAAGTAACCTTTATGTGTGATGGGGCCCTGCTCTCCTGGGGATGGCTGAACACCTCCTGCCCATGAGAAGCAGTGAAATAATTCCTTGTTTTGCTTTACTTGTGTGTGGCACTTTTGCTTTGCCTATTAAACTGTCTTTAACTCAACGCACAAGTGTTCTAGCTCCTACCCTTCCGATTCTCTCCCCAATCCTACTAGTTTATCGAATACAGAGGAAAGCTCATACATTTTTACATTGCATTTGTTAAAAGAAGAATCTTGGCTATGTATCCCAATTAGCTCAGACAGAGTAAAGTAACAGTTTGTTTAAAAAATACCTGAAACACAGAGGCTCTAAATATAATGTTGAGAGCCTGCTTGGAATGCTTTATTTGAGAGTCTTTTTTTATTAGATCTTACTTTATTGTTGAACTTCCTAGATGCAACCTTTGCATAACAACCTAAATTAGTCCTTGTAAAAGAAATTGTTCTTTCTCCATGTCAAAGTGAGCGAGCGGCTGCGCGGTTCTTGGTTGGTAGCTGGAGTTACACCATGACAATTTCTAACTCTGGAAATCTGGATTAGTTTGAAGGCCTGAAGATAGCAACAGGACCCTAGAATACAACCATCTCCTGGAAAAACCTCTGGCAGCCCTAGCTTCCCTATATTTTTTTCTCTTTTTGTTTTTATTTCTTCCCCCTGTCCCCCTACCAAAATTGAAAAGCAGTTTTGTAACACTGTAAACTTGATTCTTAACCGTGGAAAATCAACTCAGTATTTCCATTTGAAAATTCAAACTGAAGTTAACAGGATTTCCTGGCCTTGGTACATAAGACATAGGACTAAAATTCACTTCAACTGTGTACCTCAAGAAACCTAGGCCACAGATTGTCAAGTTTTTCAAGGATATACTATGGGAAATATCTCACTGTTTGCAGTTTCAGCATACTACACCATGCTGTCCCTGAAGTGTTCTACTTGCAGGAGAAAAATCACTGTTCATAAAATTTGCAAAAACTACAGTAAACCAGTAACACAGCTACAGCCAAACAGATTACTATGTTCTGCCTGTCATTCAGAGATAGACTCATGTATCATGAATAAAAATTGGAAAAAAAAGCATCTTCCTTTACTATAAACTTCCTTCAAATTTCACTGACAATTATGTTCTCAACTAAGGAGCAAACACTAGGTGAAGTAATAGGAGTTTTCCTACAAGCTTATTTTAAGAACTTGTGCTGGTTTGGGTTGGGGTAGAGTTAATTTTCTTCACAGTAGCTAGTATGGGGCTGTGTTTTGGATTTGTGCTGATAACAGGGTTAGCAATACAGAGATGTTTTAGTTACTGCTGAGCAGTGCTTGAACGGGAACAAGGGCTTTCTCACCCCACCCACCAGTGAGCAGGCTGGGGGTACATAAGAAATTGGGATGGGACACAGCTGGAACAACTGACCTCAACTGACTAAAGGGATAATCTGTAACTTATGATGTCATGCTCAATATATAAAGCCGAGGAAAGAAGGTATCTGGAAATCTGCAGGCCCATGGGAAGGGGTGAATGAATTCTTTGTTTTGCTTTGCTTGTGTGTCTTTTCGCTTTCCCTATTAAACTGTCTGTATCGCAATCCATGAGTTTTCTCACTTTACCCTTCTGATTCTCTCCCTCATCTCACCATGGGGGCAGTTAGGAAGTAGCTGTGTGGAGCTGAGCTGTTCTCTGGGGTCAAAGCACAACTACATAAATTCATCAAGCTATGCTTGGTAAATATGAAGCATCTTTGACCAGCACAATTACTTTTTTTACAATTACTCCCTTAAAGAATATGTAAAAACTGTACCTGTGTTGAACATTTCCAGCATGAATGGCTTCTGGTGGAACTCTCCAAGGACAACTTATTCTTCCTCCGGGAAGACGTTTGAAATCAAACTGGCAGCAGATTTTCGGATCCGGACCACAAGTATGGGGAATATCATAGCTATAGAAAGGCATCATATGACAAAGAATATCTGTACTGGATCCCAAATCTGGAATTAAATACATAGAGTACACCTTTGAAATAATCATCCTCAGATTTGCCAAAACTAAATTAGTTCTATATTCTCAATCCAAGAATTGTACTAACACCATCAGATAAGACAATTTCTTATTTTGAATATCAGTACCTGGAGTCTACCTTTGTATGTACCCTACAAATAAAGAGGGCAAAACCAGAAATATAACCAAAACTGGAATCGTCTAATCAAGCACCAGTTGATTGGGAAAGACAGGAACAAAATATTAGGATTTTTTTTACTCAGATAAAATTCATGATTTTCAGAATTTTAGAGGTAACAATACACATATTTTAAACTTTGAGTGAATCAAAACAACAATTAAAAAGAAAAAAAACAACCCAAACACAAAACAAAACAAAACCAAATCACCCTGCTGTCATTACATCATTAGCACAACATTTGAATTTGTAGAAAATAAAGCAGTAGTAGCAGGAAGAAAAAAAGAAGTGAAAACGAGAAAAAGAATTTTCTGTCTCTTTTACGTTTTGTCTATACTTGCAAGCAACATGACAGAACTGAAATAAAATAAAGTACAAATGAAGGGGAAGAAACAGGAAAATCAGAGGAACAATAGTACAGTTTTTATATTTAACCTTTCTTAACTCATGGGTATTCATATTCTCTCTGTTAATCCAAAAGAATTAAAAAAAAAAAAAAAAAAGAAAAAGAAAAAGAAAAAAGAAAAGAAAAACAAAAGGAAAAGGAAAAAAAGAAAAAAATCCCAAAAAGTTAAACTAGGTGAAGGACCTTTTTTTTTTGACCAAAACAGCAAGTTTAAGATTTTCAAGTCTAGACTAACTCCTCTAAACCTGTTCTGTAAAAATTTCCATAGTATGTACTCAAGTTCTCTCCATATTTACCTGTCTAAGTTAACAAAACAAACTGATGTAATGAGAAACACATACCCCAGTTCTGTCTCCAAAAAAATTCTAGTGTCTTTTGTGCTGAAAAATGTTTTTTGATTGAATAATGAACTCTTTGTATAAGCATATTGGGAAATCCTGTGCGTTTCAGAAGGTAGGCCATTGTTGGTGAATGCCCAAAAGGATCAACTGCCCAAGCAGACTTTGGTTTTACTCCTGTTGACAAAAGGAAAAAGTAAAAAGGGAAAAAAGTTTCATTTTTCAGTCAGAAAAACATATACAAATCATTCATATCAGAGTACTGAAGATAACATTGCCAAGAACCTACACATTTAAATAGTAGGCCTCCTGCAGAACACACTTCGGAATTAACAAGCGAGAATTACACAGATAAAAATTAAGAAAAAAATTGTTATAAGCAAGGCATTCTGTCTAACTACATAAAAAAACCTAACACTTGTACTCCTCATACTAATAAACAACAATGAAACATCTAACTCTTGTTTAACTGATTCTTCAACATGGTTCCTTTGGCACCTTTGAAAGTCTTTTGAAAAAAACAGTAAGGAATGTATTGTCCTTTTCTTAGGTCTTCCTTCTCCGCAGTAATTATAACAAGCTGTGTTTATGGAAATTGCAGTCTAAGAAAAACATAATGAAACAGTTTTCCAAACTAATTTCAGTTAAATGGATGAAACAATGTTAATTTATTATTTAAATCACTGTACAAATATTTCCTATAAACAAAAGGGTAATCTCTACTAATGGAGCTAAACAAAAAAAACATCCTAAGGCCAGCCAGCCAGTCAGCGAATGTTACTGTAGTCAGAGATTCCTTAAACCTGCAAAATCTGCTTTTTTATTTTTTCAAACTACAATTAATTCTAATATTACATTAGGTTTAGGTTTTATAACTACTACTACTGCTACATCTAAATTTCATATTTGTGTTTTTGAAAGTATTACTTACAAGCCCCTAATGAATACACAGCCTGCAGAATAGATCCAAACACATGAAAGAAATGCCAACTTTTAAGTAACTTTAAGACCTTTGTCGTGATTTTTAAAAGACAGAAATGGCAATTGGAAATTGTGATACCAGACTTGGGATCTAAAATTCAGCATGATCTAGTGTTAATATTTTGTTATGCCAATATACTGTGTATATCTTACATTGATCAAGACAATGACATAAAATTGTTCACACACACTTTGTCCAGGAACTTCTTTCTGCAAACAGGAATTGCAATCCTATATAGCTTCCTGTAAGTGGTCTAATTTAATGTTTCAAGAAAGTAGACTAAAGAGTGCCCTCTAAGCACCTCCAAAATAGAATAAATAAATATTTTAAAAGGTATTTTCTACTTGACTACCTGTATGAACACAGTTTAATTTTGGATCAATGTACGTACCAAGGTTCTTTTCTAGCCATTGATGTCCTTCTATCATTTGGTCAATTACAGCAAAATAATGAGCAGAGGCTTCATCAGGCATAACCCATCCTCCTGTTACTATTTCAAATTGTCCATCCTTTATTAACCTGAAAAATATGTAAACTATGTTCAGAATCTTCCATATGAAAACACAAAAATCAATTTCTGTATATCCAATAGGTATTTGCCAGTGATATAATGCCAAAATCCAAATTGCTTGCCATCACTGGACTATATTTCTTTAATCAAATGGGGAAAGAATAAATAGTTGAAAAATGAAACTTTTAGTGGCTCTGTGCAATGAAAATTAGCTCTACTGCATGTGCCTTAATATTGGATTTATTTTTTTAATCATGAAGAAGGGTGTTTCCTGCACAGATTACAAAAAAACCCCAAATGTACATGCCACAGTAGTGAAAGCCAATTGAATGAGATGTCAAGACACTGCACATTTCAAGCACTACTAATATCTCTCTGTCTTTGATCTAACATTCTTTTTAGAGTTTTAAAAACCGATAGAACTTCGAAGTTTATTGTATCTGTAAAGGCTTTAGACCATCTCACTCATTAAAATGTGTTCTTGAAACAGATCACAGGATGATCTGGTGCCTCTATTGTCAAGGAACATAATGATCACACTTCCAGCATCAGATTGTCCCTACAGTTTCAGCACTTATATTGTACACCATCATATAAATGATTAATGAAATCAAGCAAGAAATACAGTGAATTTATCAAAACATCATAGATAATACACATCAGAGTAATGAAAAACATGCACCAAAAGTAATATTGCATGTAGCTTCTCTAGGTCTTACAGCAGCTTAACCGACACCTAACTCCTCTGAAGAGAGGACACAGTTCCCTAGTGACTGTCATTTGTTGTTTATTGCGTTGCAAGAGATCTTTTTACTGTCTCAGAAACAACAGCTGTGCTATAATACTCACGCATTGTACACAAATTTTCAAAGAAAGTTTTCTACATAACTTCCAAGATTTCCAGGATTACCTAATCTGTGCAGCTGTGAGATCTCACAGACTTGATGAATACTACAATACATGCATCTTGAAGAAGGGCATGAGGAAGATGAGCTAAGGACTGCTAGATCTTGTCTAAAGCAAAGTAAAAACAGCGATTCCCACTTTCTGAAAATTCCAAACTAGGTCATATGCCTCAATGTCTCGGCAAACCTTTTAATTCTATATTACATTTTGACCTGTGATTTTAAAAATAACTAAGAGTAAGGATATAGAGCATGTACTACTTTACCACTTAAGCTGCTGTTCATAAAAAATACATATATTTAAAACAAAAACACCCTCATTTCTTAATTGTTATAACCAAAGGGAAAAGACATCATACATAAATGGCTAATATGAAACATTATTTTTATTCCATTGCAAATTCTTTAATGTAGCTTCAAATAAAGTTTATAGTCACAACTCCATTACAAAAAAAACAAACAAGCCAAGCCCAAAAAGTCAGAACTGAGGTAGTCAATTATTCTAGCAATTCTGCATTATAACAAGTGAAATATCAAGTTTACAGTATACTCAAATACACAAAGTCTCAAATCATGATTCATGGAAGATAAGATATAGTTCAGTGTTCAAACCTTTTAACAGCATCCTTTTTTTGGCTGTCTATTCCATCCCACCATTTTGAAAAGTAAGAAATCTCAGACCATATAAACTTCCTTCGTTTGTCTTCTTGCAGTTTTATGACCATGTTATTTAGAATATGCTGTGTCTGATCTCTGAAGTAATCATCAAAAGTCTTCAGCCAACCTAACAAAAAGAAAATATGAAATTTAAGTTGCTTTCAATGGTCTCAGAGAACTGTCTTCTTCCCACTTCCCACAAAACCTTAAGTGAAGACATTTCTTAAAAAGCTGAATTTTCTGTGCTGTGGACAGCTTGAAGTGCTAAACTTCCCAGGAGTTTCTTTAGTTTAGATGCTTCATTTCCTAAATGTATAAATATACAGGTTATTAGGCTTTCTACTTTGTAAAGAAGAAGGTTGGTCAACAGAATACATGGATTAAAACAGTTGTGGATTTTATTTTTTTCGTACATTTAGGACAAATTACATGGTTGAAAAGGAAGATGTACACCTGCAAATTGATTTTCCATGATAAATTCCACTAGGTTCCACTCTGTTGCATCAGAGGGACTGTAGCATCTACTAACAGATCATCTTCTCAGCCCAAGCCTCATTCCCAAAACGCTCATTTTCAACACCCCTTAATCCTGTCCACAGTGTCTCCTCTCTTCTGAGTCATAAAGCACCCCATCACTCCACTTCATGTAAAACAACTGAACAAAAACCCTTACTAGGAGCATCTTACACCTACAGTCTAAGAATAAAATTAAGAGTCACTACTGGTATCCTACAGATCTTGAGGGTAAAGAAATAAAACAGGGGCAAACAAAGCAGCAGTAAGCCCTGCATCACATGTGCAATATTATCAACGAATGACTGAGAAAAAATTACATTGCAGCTGAAATCGCTTACTGGAAAAGGTATCAGTTAAATGCAGAGTAAAGGAAAAAGCAATTTTAACCACCTAGTCAGACTTTAAAACAGTCTTACTCTCTTTGTAATATCATGCATGAGAGAGTACATGCATTTTTCTTTCCAGAACTTGTAACTACCCTGGGAAAAAAAAAAACAATTTTTCCCAGTAACTGTAACTTGAAAAATTAAGCCCAATTATTATACAAGTTCAAGTACACTAGTATAAATACACAAATTCCTACTCTTTGTACCAGCTTTTGTCATTTATGAGCATTTTAAGATTTGTAAAAGCTTCCGCACAATGCAAGGACTGTACTCCATACAAATATGATCCTAGTGATTCCAGTTTGATTTACTAATTCAGTTCTGCAAAGGCACTGCTATTTTAACGGTGCCATTCTGCTTATAAGATACAGTTCTGGAATGAGATAATATTGTTTCAAGGAAATTATAGAAATGCACAAACTTTAGTATCAAAATATCATTTTTAAGTCTAATTTTAAAAAACAATAATTAAAGAGAGTCTGAATATTGACTCAGAAAGGATATATTATACTTTATTTTAGAAATAAACAATATGAGATATTCATCTTTGGTAGATGCAGAGCTACTGTAATTTGACAAAATGCACTTCCTTTTCCAGTTCACATCAAATTGTTAATGATATTTCAAATAAAGAACCTTGCATTTAGGAATAACCACTAGACAATGGCACCCTCCTACTTTGGTTGCACTCTCACTTTTGCAAATGTCAAATTTTAATAAAGTATCCAGAAAAAAAATTTTAAAAACAAACAAACAAACAAAAACCAAACAAACAAACCATGAAACAACCCAACACAAATTTCCAAAACCTCTCTAATTTTAATTTGCAAAAGATAAAATAAAACTGCAACACCCCAGAGGAAAAGGGTTACGTCAAGGTTTGGTTTGGCTTTGGTTTTTTTTACAAATATTTAGCACCTAGAAGAATCATCATATCTGCTTTAAGTTTGTGTACACATAGAAAACGAGGGTCTAAACCATTTTAAAGGGGGAAAATGCATTTTCTCAAGGCAGTTAATGCTAAGGCTTAAAGTGCAAATTTAAGACATACTTTCTTTAGAGGCATGATAGCAGCTTAATAAAAATAGAAGTTGACAGTACATTACTATTATGCAATACTTTCATGAAGACTGAAAACAAAACCAATGAAGAAGCTGAATTTATTTTCTTTTTGACCTGCCTTTAATCACAATTTTTTCCGACCTCTCCCTTCTTAAGTCTGGGGTTTTTTTATGAACTTCCACTCAAAGAATTGAGATCACATATCCAATAATTCTTCCCAATTCTCATTTAGTTTTCAACAAATCATATGCATATTTTCCTGATATTTACATTTAAAATATCCATATATATTAGACTACAAGTTTATAGCTTCATATCAGAAATTTCATCTGCAAGAGACAATATCCTAGCACACAACTAGGATAATTAAATTAAATTAAAAATATCCTGTGTTTTTCCTGCACAGAAATATATCATCATAATAAGTTATTTCAAAATATTTTTGTATGGCAGCAATAAAAGCAAATTTACACTAAATTAGTCTTCTCATACATTTTTGAAAAACTGAATAAAGCAGCCTAAATAAAGCACCAAGCTAAATATCTAAGCAACTAGTATAAGAATACAATATGATGTAGAAAGAGCAGTATTATAATTCAAGTTTGGTTTTTTTAATATATTCAGTTTATCGAGCTAAGGAAGGGTTAACACACTGAACTGAACACACTTCAGAAAGTCCTAGGAAATATTTACAAGTATTCACAGATTTAGTAGCAAGCTGACAAAAAGTCAACAACAAAAGGTAATTACCATACACCTGGCATCTTGCACTCAAAAATATTCATTTATGAATATAACAGAATATTTACAGTCGGAAAGGGCCTACAATGATCATCTAGACAAGAGCCTGGCCACTTCTGGGTTGACCAAAAACTGTATGTCATTAAGGTTATTGTCCAAATGCCTCTGAAACACCCTCCTCAGGAAGCTGCAGAGTGCAATGACTGCCATCACCCCTCAGCCTCTTCTCCAAACTAGATAAACCAGAATCTTCAGCTGCTCCTCCACAGTACATGCTTTCTAGCCCTTCCACCAGCTTAGTTGCCCTCCTCTCGATGCATTCAAGAACATTCATATCCTTCTTAAATTGTGGGGCCCATAACTGCACATAGTGCTCCAAGTAAGGCCTCACCAACACTAAATACAGTGGGATAATCCTATCTGCTGACTATCTGCCTGTGCTGCGTGTGATGCACCTCAGAATGACATTTCTCTCCAGCTGACTGATGTGGAACGTGTTGTCCACCAGCACCCCAGATACCTTTCTGTAGGACTGTTTTCCAGCCACTCCTCTCCCAATTTATATATTTGTGTCCAGAGTTACTCCATCATAGCTGTGACATCACGCATTTGCTCTTGTTAAATTTCATGACTCTTAACCCCATGCCATACAGAGGTTCTTTAATTCTTCATGGAGACACACCATTCTTGTGCTTATCCACAAACTAAGAATTTGTTCCAAGGCTGAAATAAAAGGTTCACCAGAGCATTTGGATCAAGAAACTTTCAATACCAAGACAGTTTACACATGCAAAAATTGCAACAGTTTAAAGCTGCAATTACCAATACTAAATATGCTATTAACAGCAAAATAACACTTGTTGGTTTAAATGTATATACAGCCTTCGGTCAATAGAAAAATCACAGAATCATTTGGGTTGGAAAAGACGTCCGAGACTGAGTCCAACATTTGACTGATCACCACCTTGTCAATGAGACCATGACACTAAGTGCCACATCCAGTCTTCTCTTAAACACCTTCAGGGATGGTGACCCCACCACCTCCTGGGGCAGTCCATTCCAATATTTAACAACTCTGTAAACAAGATCAAAAAATAGTACTGTCTCTAATGTCATTATGCTAGGCTTTAATTAATACTTATTGAGGACTTTGCCAGGTACTTTCATTTTCTGCCAACATATGTGATAGCAATAGAGGGTACACACTGTTAAGCTGCTTGCCTTTTTATTGCCTCACTCATGTTTGTCTTCAAACATGTGGAAACTTGATATCTCCCTCCAGTTCCACAAGATTTATCATCATCATGCTGTTCGATTTTTTTCTATTTTTTTTCCTCACTTCAACATAAATTTTTTTGGTCCAACAGCAGATCCCAAGAATCATGTCCAAATATCAATGCAACTCATTGCTATGCAAAACTCCTGGCACTTTTAATTAACTGATTTGTCACTATTTCTGTCTACATTTTCCAGTTCAAAGTCATTCTTGAAATTCTATCAGCAATTTGCAATAGAAAAAGGTATTCTTGTGTCTTACCACAGTTAAGACACACTTGTAGACATACAGGCAAAGTTTCAGAACAAAAGATGACAAATTAACATTATGCCAAAAGTAACCTCATTAAGTAAAATCACTTAACAATTTGATGATGACAAGAACACAAATCAACTTTAAAAACATAAAAACCTTACTACCAAGAGTGTTTGACAACTGCTTAAATCTACCTATAAGACTGTAGGGATATTTTTGACATTTGCATTTCTTTTGTCTTTTCATTTAAAATCAACTGCTGAAATAAAACAAGAAAAAAGGCTTTTCAGTTGTTTATTACCATAAGTTACTACCCAGTGTTTAAGAGGAAACATGCCTTTAAATTTTTTTCTTGTTTCTCATGAAGTTTGTTTTAATGAAGAGGTAATT
This sequence comes from Acanthisitta chloris, assembly GCF_000695815.1. NCBI lineage: Eukaryota > Metazoa > Chordata > Aves > Passeriformes > Acanthisittidae > Acanthisitta > Acanthisitta chloris. The sequence continues at coordinate 38,095 of NW_008658917.1, forward strand.
TTGTGGATATCTGGAATACAATGTCAGTATACTGATTAATATATACTAGATTAATGCGTTTTTGAAGGCAGTTTGCATCTCTGACTTACTTTCAGGAGATCATAATTAATGTCATTGAGTCCAAAATTTACACATCAGTGCTGCTGTTTGCAACATAAGAAACTTGAGTAATTTATTAATTTCATGGCAGTACTAAATAAAACCATTACACTTCAACTAGCACTATACAGCTTTCCAGAAAATAAAAGCCATCTCCTTGCCACAAAATTAGTGGAACTACAGTTCTTGGCTTTTTTAAATGTACATCTGAGTTAGTAAAAAAATATAGATAATTTTAAATTTTTTTTATGGTTATGCTTGATTCTCAAATAATTAGTTCCTAGAAGAAGACACAATCAAATAACTGTTTTGATAGCTAAGGAAGTAAAAAAGCTTAATAAGCTGAGAGAGGATGTCTTGGTTCTTAATTACATCCATGCTCCACAAAACATGTGATGCTGCAGTAGTAAAAGGTTTTCTTAAAAAGCAAACAAAAAAATGGACATGTAGCCATGAGTTCTTATCAGTGCTACAAAGAACTTAAGCATGGTGTGTGCGTTTAGCTGATCATACGTAGGCATGCAATAATAACAACAATGCAAATGCTAGAAATAAATCCTAAAGCTGTTTTAACTTACATTTTAGTAAGTATGATCACTCATGAAACTAATTTAGCATTAGCTCCTTTGTAGACTCAGCAGTAAAAAAAAATCATCTTAAAGTATAGAATACACACATCAATTTTTTAATTTAGAAATACTGCATCATCATTCTGTAATGCAAAAAATAGAGCAAACACACAAGTTAATGTTTTACAGATGTTTCTGACATAAAACTTTGTTGCTAATTTCACCTTAAAATAGTATTCAACAAAGATGAATGGCTTATGGCCAAGACTGTGAAACAAAACTTGAGAAACATCATGTCTCCCAGACAAGGCTATCTCAAAATTAAAAATTAAAATCACTCATAGATTATTTCTCACTTTTCTGTTTTGCATAGTTAAATCAGAGTAAGATACAAAGTTCCCTGAAACATCATGTGTTAAAGCATTCACTCTGACTCAGAAGAAAATAAATAGAAGATGAACTTCTTGTTCCCTCAAACTATCCTCCAAAATAAAGCATTTTAGGTAGACGCAGAGACACAGATATTGAAAAAGTATGACAGTGTTTGTACTTTTCCAATAGCATATTAATTTTCAAAAGATCTCTGCTCAATGTATCACAAGAATAATTTTGGATTTAGCGCATTTAATTTCATAAGCATAGCTAAGAACACAAACAATTGCAGATTTCACCAAAACTAAAATCTGTCAGGAACTACAAAGTACTACAAAAATTATAATTAGACTTCTTAAATGTTAAGTTTTATGCAAGATCTATTTTTGCATATGAAATGTGCTGCCCTCATAAGTAAGACATAAAGGTAAATTCTACTCATCAGCAATTAAAAGTGTGCTCTCTGTAACAGTCTTGTCAATTGTCAAAGGAACTGCACCTCATCTGCAAACACAGAAATGTTGAGAAATAAGCCAGGAATAAAACCCTGATCTCCCTAATTCAGCACGTCAAGAAAAACTTGTGAGTTGCCCATTTCTTAGTTTCTTTAGACTGCTGTATGACCCACCAAAACATGTGTTCCTAACATGCAGGAAAAATAAGAAGTTACCTGAAAAACATAGCCAGATCTGGTCAACAGAAAACAAATCTGAAACTTCAGGGTGCATTATCAGCATCAAACTTTTACGCTTAACTTTTCATTTATCTTAACACTGCAATTAGCTTCGTAGGGCTTTACAGATTTCCTTCTGAGAAATGGTGACTGGGTTAAATAATAAAAAGTGGTTAATGTGAGTGGTAGCAAGGTAAAGTTACCAATGTTATACATAATTAATGAAGGGTTAAAAAGTAGTATTTAGTCCTGGCATATGTACCCATACATTTTCATATGGGTGGAGAGGCAAGAAAAAAATCTACTTTAGCCTCTTTCAATTCTCTTTAAGTGCTGCTTATACTAGGACTGTAACCACCTCGCTCAGCAGTAAAGTACTTTGATCTGGTACACACATATACTACAACACTCACAAGTCTCAAATCTTAAATAATTTAATGAGAAGTCACTACCAAAATTATCACTGCCAACAGAGTAATATAGATGCTAGAGGTGGCTTTCACATTTGAACATCATCTTTCAAGTCCAGCTGTGCTGGTTGACAACCTTACTGTCCCTGACTAGAGTTCACCCCCTCTGGATTTCAGCTGCATAATCCTCTTCAGGCAGCCATAAGAAACTGTTGTTGAAGCATGTGAGAGCTAACATAAAGCCTTTGCCAGCACAGTAAGTTATATGTTCACTCCTTAATCTACTCCAGAAAGAAATGCCACCTATCTGTGATGGCTATAATTTCACACAACACAGCTATTAGTAAACTGAACACCTCTCTGTGGCTTCAGATACATCTGCATTAGGTGAGTCTCACCCAGATCAGACATGCTACTGAGGTGCTCAAATCTTCATCAGCTGTCAGCAAGTAAAAAACATTATGTCTGCCACTGACCAGAAGTGTGAGGGGGACCCATTCTCAACCCTGATTTCGAAATAATGGAAAAATACATTAGCTACCGAAGGGAGAAGCACAAAGACCCCAGATTTAGCAGAATTTAGCATCGCAAACTCTTTCAGAGCATCAGGACATACAGTCATTCCCCAAAACAGAACGTGAAATCTAAACCCACGATCATCCCTATGGATTCTGTTTAACAGAATCATCAAATGCCTTTGATTGGAAAGGACCATCTAGTTCCAAGCCCCTCCTGCCATCAGCAGGGATGCTACCCACTAGATAGGTTGTTTCAAGGCAGTTTCTTTGCCTTTGAGCTACACATTCTCACTAGCATAACTGGTTACATGAGAAATTAGAGTAGCATCAGATGATAAAACAAAGTCTAATGATATTTTAAAGCTTCTGCAGCTTATATAGTGATATCTTTACTGACCCCATTTCTTAGCAAATATCTTTCACATACATTGTTACACTATAAGTTCATGATGTCTTAAGCTCTTTTTCCAGAAGGCATTTCCTTTGCACAATGCTTTTTAGTCCTCTGTTGGAAAGGAATAATGTAATCATTAGCCATACAAGTGATTTCAGATGTTTGTTACAGACAAATTTTCCTTCTTTCAAGTGCTTATTAATATGCAATTTCATACTGCAGACAATTCCACAGAAATGTCCTTACCTAAAGACCAAGTCAGGAGATTTCTACGATAACACTCTTTGCAAAAGCAAACAGTCTCACACAGTCACCTTTGGTGAAGGAACAGTTTCCATTTATCAGAATTATATCTCAGTTTTGAGTCTATGGGATATCAGTTGAGAAGTCCAAACAAACTGGGAGATATTTAGCTTGTATGCATGAGGAGATGCAGATTTCTTGATTTTAGCTGCTGATGATTTTAAAGTAAAAGCATGAAGAACTTGGATATTAAGAACGAAGACTTAGGAAGAAAAACTAAAGACCAATAAGAAAGTCAGCTCTCAAACATGAATGACAACAGTATTAAGACTTCAGGCAAGCCCTTGTGAAAAATACATGTGAGAAAAAAGGTTGCAACAGAAAGATGGGAGACAGCTCTCAAAACAGAATTCTTTAAACCCTGCAATTGAAGGAACAGTCAGAGGGAGGACTTCTCTCTTTGATGAAAGGACAAGTACCTTACTACAGATTTATTTCATGACTCGTTTGCAAAAATCCATCTCTGAAGCTATGTTCACTATGGCCTACATCCCTATGCTTGGAAGAGGGCCAGAGCAGTGCTGGAAAGGGCAAAACCAAATCAGATTAAATTTCCTTAAATGGAACTCTGAGATGCACTAAGAGGCATCATTCACATGTAAAATTAAGAAACAGACACACACATGCTAACGTAATTCCTGGGTAAATAGGAAGTTCTTACTGGGAAAGCACAGGAAATTCCACAACTGATAACACAAGAAGTTAAATGGGAAAAGGTATTGGTGTGGTTATACAGCAGTATCTATGCTTTGATATCTATCTGTGCCTTAGAAGTTTAGTAATTTTCGTGGCTCACGCTGTCTCTGATGCAGGCCAAGGTGCCAATGGCTGCATTGGCCACCTGGGCACACTGCTGTCTCATGTTCAGCTGCTGTGGACCAGCACCCCCAGGTCCTTTCCACCAGATAGCTTTCCAGTCACTCTGCCCCAAGCCTGTAGCACTGCATGGAGTTGTTGTGATCCAAGGGCCGGACCTGACACTTGTCCATGTTGAACCTCATACTGTTGGCCTTGACCCATTGATCCAGGCTGTCCAGATCCCCTGTATGATCTTGATGTGAGAGAGGTTCAGTAAACTCAAATTGCTTAGAATGAATGCTCAGTGGGTCACTTTTGGGAAGCAGAACTGGTGCTATAGAATGAACCAAACACTATTAAGGTACCCAGTGCCAAAGGCTGTCATACTAAAAAAGCAACGGCTGTGAAAATCTACCACAGCTGATTATATATGGCATGACTGGAAGCTAGATGTGAAGGGGAAAGTAGAAGGCCAGAGGTCAGAAAGGTAAAAGATCTCCAAAGAGATCTTTCGGAATGGCAGCAGAAACTGGTCATATAAAATATTTTTTAAAAATTTTCAAAATCCATGCCAGAGCAGTGAGCCCCTTCTGAACCTCATGACTTGAATAGACACCGGTGAAGTTTTCTGCAAATCAATTTGTAGCTTTCCTCAGGATATTCCCCTGAAGCTCCCATGTCTTGTGCTCTTGAGAAATTACCTCAGACTACATTGTGCATGGGGGCTTTGTCCAATTCAGCTAAAGTCAATTGAGGAGGGCTGATGTGACACCAGGCAAGTGGCCTCTTTCAGGATGCCAACAGTCTTCCGCCAGTTAGGATGTGATCCTACTAGCTTCAGCAGAAGAACTTCTAAGTAGAATCAAAAGTTCTATATATTCCTTTAGGATTGCTTCAGATTCATGAAGTGTCTGTAGCAGTAAAAGTCACTGCTTCTTGGTATATTTTACAGTGATTTCAAAATAAAGGAACACTTCTCCATTGTACTGATTACAGACTAAACATCTGTCTTGGGCACAAGTGAAATTATGCAGCCATACCTAGGCTTCTGTTTAAGTCTAGACTTCATATTATGCCACTGTAGGTTGAGAGTATGCACAAAACAATAAAGAACGTGTTGTAGTCAAAAGCTTCAGATTTGCCATTGTCACATCTTCCAAAAGCACATCTCTTTAGCACAGGCTAAGGCTTAAGTATCTATAACAGCCAAAAAGGTCAAAATAAGAACAGGCTGTTTTTAAAGCAGCAATGAATATACTGAATAGGCTACCAGAAGGATAAACACAGAACATTCATGTTACCTTCCATTTCCAACACTGACGTTCTAGTCCAGCTAATAAATAAGTAGATGTACAACTTTTATCATAACTGTTGTCATTTGAAGTCAATTGCACTTGAATTATACATCTGCTTAGCTGCCTTGTTACACTTAATTCCAACATTAAGTAGTATGCTTCAAAAAAACCCAATTAACAGAAATGGCAATATATTGCTTAATTCAAAAGCCCCTAGATATTCAAATCAATACAGCTAATATATTACCTGGATCATTATGTGAGTGAGGCACCACAAAAACTTGAAGTGGTTCACTGTCCCATTCATTTTCATTGTATGTGATATCGAACCCTTGTTTCCAAACGCCACCATCTGGATTATCAAAAGGAAGAATGTTGTAGACATCCAGCATCTAAAAATAAATTAAAGAAATATAAAACATGAATTCACAAAACCAGTTCTGCTTTTAAAAAACAAAGCTGTTTTCAACAAAAATGGATCAGCTTGTTCATTATGGAGTGAGAGATGATATGTCAAATGAATAAAAAACTGACAAATGAGAGCATGTTTCAAGTCACACTAGGACACCTAAGACACAACTGGCAGGAAGAGGAGAATTTGGCAGGTTCTGATCTGAGGAAACTTAGATTGATTAGATAAATAGTAGGATTAAGAGCCTTAAGCCACAAAAATTATGGCAGTTTACAACAGCATTGGGCAGGGGAGTAGGAAGAGGATTATACAGAACAGCACAATACACTAAATAAGGGAATGCAGGAGATGAAGAGAACGAACTAAGCAAGCAGTAAGAGGGAATGACAGTATGAGACAGATCAAGGCAAAAGTCAAACTCCCAAAAGGGAACTGAAAGAAACCCAAGAAAAAATGTTCATAAGTACAGCCAAAGCTCCTTGTATATTTACCATACACCTGACAAACTTTCTACAGCAAACAAATCATCGCCACAAACAGAGCTTATAGGAATCATTTACTCCTTGAACACCACAAGAGTTAAAACTTTCCAGCAGTAAGCTAGTCTGCCCTGCTAGGAAGTTTTCAAAAACTACGGACATTTGAAACAAACATCTGACTAAAGAAGTCAAGGCCTTGTGATAGTTGACTTTGGCCCCCACCAGCTGCTCTCTCACTCTTCCTCATCAAAAGAAGAGGGGAAGAAATAAGATTCAAATACAATGGTTGAAGATTAAAAACAGAGAGATCACTTATGAATACCATCCTTGGAAAAAAATACATTAAATAGCAAAAATAACATATTAATTTATTGCCAATTGAAACAGAGTTGGATAGTAGGAGATCAGTCCATAATGTTTCCTCTCTATCATTCCTTCCTTCTCACATTTTTGGCTGCTGCTCCAGCATGGGAACCCTTCCACAAGCTACAGTACTTCAGGAACTCCTCCAGTGTGGATCCCCCATGGGCTTCAGTTCTTCCTGAAAATACCTACCTCCTCTGGCATGGGGTCCTACACAGGTTTCAAGGAAATACTTGTCCCACCATGGTCTCCCTGACCTGCTCCAGTGACTAGAATATCTTTTCTGCTTTCCTCATCAAGGACCTTGGTGTTCACAGAGTTGTTTCTCCCTTTTTTAACTTTATACCACTGCATTTTCCTCTACTCTTAAAACACATTCTCCCAGAGGTACCACCACCCTTTGCTCATGAAGGTCTTGGCTTTATCCTATAGCGAGTCTCTTTTAGAGATGAACAGAATAATTGTGTCTGGCACAGGGCAGCACTAGCCTCTCCTTACAGACACCACCTGTGGAGGTTCTCAGTGCCAAACCTGGACATCTGCATGCAGTTCATTCCACCCTCATATCTATGAAACACTTACTTAAGAACAGTCAATAAAATATAGGTTTATCACATACACTTCAGAAACTTCACTTATATTCAGAAAAAAACTAATATCAAAATAACATAAGAACACTGAAAAGTGGAAATTTTTACACACACACACACACACACACACACACAAAGTAAAACTCCACTCCTTGTCCTTTAGCTTCATATCAACAACAAAAGGATCCCCACAGTTATTTCACTTTGGTAATGTCCAATCCAAGTTTGGGCCATCACCACTCCCAGTAACTGTCCCTATCTCCTATTCCCCATGAAACAGATTTGGGTGCTTAAAGGAACAGCAGTGGGTTGACCTTGACTGGGTTGGCAACCACAGGCCTTTAGCTATTGCTACAACAGGAACTAAGTAGTGTTAGAAGGGAATACATGCTACAGTAATCCTACATGTTGCAGAGCATCAGCTGGGCCTACAATGTGCACTATGTTCTTACAAGATGTATGATATTCCATGTACACTAGATATCTACAGCCTGTACAACATGATCTTGTCATGTCACTACTCCATCAGGACTGATTCCAACTTTGGACAATATTAGCTTGCAGAAAACACAGGTGCAATACTTGCAGATCTATGCCTTTTGTACCACCAGCTTTAAAGGCACAAATAAGGGCTATGTTGAAATTAACCTAATATCATATTTTC
>NW_008658918.1:0-869 GCF_000695815.1 Acanthisitta chloris
TGGGATGGGATGGGATGGGATGGATGGCACGGCATGGCACAACAGAACAGGATGGGAAGGAACAGGACAGGATGGGTCAGGATGGGATGGGACGGGATGGGATGGCTCAGCACAGGATCAGACAGGATGGGATGGACGGGTCAAGTCAGAACGGGATGGATTGGGATGGGATGAGCTGAGCATGGGACAGTGGGAGCATCATGTGGGATGAACTGACCACAGGACAGTGGAAGCATCCCTTGGGATGAGCTGAGCCCAGGACAGAGGGAGCATCATGTGGGATGAACTGAACACAGGACAGTAAGACCATTCCTTGGGATGAACTGAGCACAGGACTGTGAGCATCCCTTGGGATGAGCTGAACACAGGACAGTGAGAGCATCCCCACACCATTCCCTGAGCACCACAAAGCAAGACCCTGAGCCAAATCCAGAGCAAAGGAGGAGGTGCTCAGACACCCCCAATCCCACCCAGAGGCACAGCCCTATCCCGAAATTCCCTGGCTGCCCCTTGGCTGCAGCTTTCCCAGGAAATCCAGAGCACGGGGGGGGGGGGGAATTCTCCAACCACTGAATTACACTTCTCTTTTCCAAGGCAGAAATCAGAGGCAGAGCAGAGCCCAGAGCTCAGCTGCAGCCCCCAGGGGCGTTTTGGGGGTGGTGGGTGCAGTGAGACAAACACTGAAACACGGGTGGGCAGTGGCTGTGTTTTTGCTGAGCTATTTTGCTCCTTTGCACGATACCAAAACAGCTCTGGGAAGTCACCCAGAGGCTGCCACACGTGTAACCTCGGTTACCAGGGGTTATTTTCGGCAGCCTCTGAAGCTTGAGAGGTTTCACGGTGCATCTCACCTCTGGGGCTTTCTCTTT
>NW_008658918.1:894-3295 GCF_000695815.1 Acanthisitta chloris
CCTCTGGATTGGCTTTTTCCTTCCCTTTCATTTGCAAATTGTCCCACTGATCCACTGTTTTATCTTGGAAATGGTTGGTAAAAATTTTACAGAGGAGAGGCACAACCCTCCAACAGCACCTGAGAGTTCAGGGCATGGCAAGGACAGAGGGAAGGGACAGAGGTTTCTTTAATAATCCATAATGAATGTCTCTCTGATTTGGAAAATAACACTGGAACAGGAATCCAACCTTAGTCCTAGTTCTAGTCCTAGTCCTAGTCCTTTCAGAGCCCAAATTGCCCTGCCAATGTTTTTTATGACCAACAACTCATTCTGAGAACAATCAATAACTTCACAACTAAATCCCAGTGAGCCTCACTCTGCATAAATTTGCATATCCCTCAGCGGAGCCAACCCAAGGTGTGAGAGGTGGGGAATGTCCTATGGTTTATGTTGGGCAGCAGCAGGAAAAAAGAGGTTCATCCTCCTCATCTTTCAGGGCCCTAAATTCCCTTCAATTCATCTTTCCAAAGGCTCCAATCCATTGGGAAGGACAAACTGGGGTTGGTCCTGCCAAGCTAAGCCATCCTCAACATTCCTGCAGATTTCTCCCATTCTGGTGGAGAATCATGGAAAAAAATCATGGAAAGGCGACGCAAAGATCATCAAGTCCAACTTCTAGTCCTGCCCAGGACAGCCCCAAAATCACACCCCAACCCCTGGGAACCTCCCCCTGGGGGAAGCTGATGTTCTTCTCTTACAAAGGATCAGCTCAGACAAGAGGTCAGATGTGGGATGGGCTGGAAAACTAGATTTTTTTTTCAAGTCTTTGACACTTGTGAGCTCTTCCCATTCCCAGTTTGGAAAGGAAGGAGCAGCAACCTGGATTCTCCTGCTACAACCTCCATCAAAAATCACCACACAGAGCCAACCTCACCTCCAAGAGCAAACAGATCCCACCAAGCCCTTCCTCCCTCCAGGTGAGGAGCTGGGATGGAATCCTTAGGGAACAGCCCCAACTGGGAACCTTGGGGTCAATGGAGATCATTGAGCCAAGATTATTTCGGAAGCACAGCCGATATTTTTAGCCTGAAAAATGAGGCACTGCTTCCCTTTTTGGAGTCCCTCCTCCCCTACAGCCCATGCCCAGGCAGGGCTGGGGGAGGACATTGCAGAACCCAGTGCTGGTTGGGAAAGAAACGGGTGGTTCTGATGGGCAGAGATGAATGTGCTTCACCCCCACACGTTATGCAACCCTCAGGCTGTTCCACAACAGAGCTCGAGGCTGCCTGGGCTGCTCCAAGTTCCCCAGCAAAGTGCAGGGCAAGCAGAGAGGATCCCACAGCACCCATGGGCTCAGCTCAGGGTGGAGGAGAGCCAGGAGAAGGTCTTGGAAGGAGAGAGGGCAACGGTGGTGGTTCCCCCATCAAAGCTGCACAGCCAAGCAGCTTTTCTAGTTCCCACCCATCACCCTGTTTCCCAAGCTGGAGAACAAAAGGGTAAATTTGGGAATATCTACAGGGCTAGGGGTGCACCCCTGACCTCCCACAGAGCAGGAGCCACAAGGATATGCCAAGGGAAGATCAGTGCATGGGCAGCTCTATGTCTTCCCAACCTCCAACCCAATCCAGGGACATCTCAGAGCCCCCCAGACCTTTTCTCCTACCCAGCTGAGCTCAGAACTGCCACCTCACCCTTCCCACGCTTCCCTTTCCCACTGCAGGTGGGAACACCTGGAGGAGCCACCTAGGTGGTGGCTGCAGAGAGAGGAGTGAGTGTTTTGGGAGCCGAGCGCGACGTTCCCGGAGCAGAGTCGTCTGACGTGCTCAGCTCCCCGACCCACCCTGTTTTATGGGGCTGGGAAGCTGCCAGATCCCTCCTGGAATGGGGCTGGCCTGCCCTGGGAACAGGAATCTGCCCTGGATCTCCACAGGGATGTCCAGGAGAACACGGAGCTGTCACCAGCATCAGGAGGATGTTGCCCTGACCTCAACTCCAGCATCATTCTGGAGACACCAGAGAGCTCTGCATGGCACATCCCTCGGCCAATGACTTGACCAAAGGTGCCCCAAGGAGTCACTTGGTGGGGGAACACATTCCTCCCAACCTCCACCTTCCCATCACAGCCCTTCTCCTTCCTCCTCCCATTCCTTCCCCGCTGGGCATGGAATTTGGGATGGGTGGGAGAGGGTTTGAGGCCAACCTGCTGATCCTGGACTGGCTGACCCAGCAGACAGGTGGGGGAGTTGCTGACTTGGGCATAAGAGTTCCTGGTGCCTTTTTTTTTTTTGACGTGCTGATGTGTGATAGGAAATCAGCAACTCACACCCTGCATTGGGCAACGCTGGGAGGAGACCTCAGGGAAACAGGGAGCGAGTGGGGGGAGATCAGTGTGGCCTTGGGATGTGTCCTGAGCACTGAG
>NW_008658919.1:0-4584 GCF_000695815.1 Acanthisitta chloris
TAGACTGTTTAGACAGCATTTAGCTGTTTGTGTATAGTATGGCTTATCAAAGTGTGCGCTGCTTTTGTGGACCCAGCTCACAGAATTCAGGAAATACAGCACAGTCACTTATTCTGTGGCTCTAGAACACAGTGCTTAGGGCCTGGTGCAAACCTACTAGTTTTTAATTGCACAAGAAGACTAATTATCAGTCTCTTAACCTCTCCTGCCTTCAGCTGCTAGTAAATGCTGCAAATAAGAAGGGATTAAGATTTTGGAGAATATGTGCAGTGCAGAATTATGCACTGCATTTTCTTCTGTGGTGACTGGCACTTTAGAGAGGCTGCACATGGTATTCTAGGTGGGTAGGTCTTGCTTGGCCCTTAGTTAGTGCTGTCTGTGTTTCATTTCCCAAAGTTAGGAGTCAGACCAATGCCAGTGATTCAAGGCTTGGAGAACTCCCTTTTCTAAAAAAAAGGCTTGGGAAACTCCCTCTGTTGAATTGTGATTTGGAAGTATTTTGACTGTTGTCTGTCTGTATGTACCTGGAAAAGAAAAATTTCTCAGAGGCAGAGCATAGTTTAGTGTAGCTAAGCAAGTGAAATGAGCTGACTAGAAAGGGAATGGCTGAGGGGTGGGCAGGTGATATCATCCTAAGTGGAGAGAGAGGCCAGAGAGTTGTTCTGGATCATGTCTATGTGGAGCATTTTCCAGCACAGAGCTGATGAAGGTCTCCTAGGTCACGTAGTCCCTCTCCTCAAATGAAGAGAGCCTGCTGGAGATTGAGCCGTGCCAGTGCTCGCACACATGGCAAACCCAGTGTGTGGTGTGTCACAACAGCTGTCAAAGACTGGTCGTCATACCCAGAGTCTCTAAACATCCTGTTTATCCTTGCAAGGAGGAACACTTGATTGAAAGATAAATACCAAAAAAAAAAAACCTAAACAAAACCCAACTCCAAAACTGGTGCTAGGAACAACATTTGCCCTTGGGCTAACAAACCTGAAAACAAAAGAAAATAAACATAGGATGGAGGCAAACACATTTCCACACAAGTCTAGATTCTAAAAGGGATTTAGGAGCTTAGCTTGTTTTGGCATGCTTGAAAAAGAAAAAGCCGTCTGGGTGCCAGGATTCTTAGGGCTCTGTATGTGTGTGTTTGCATCAGGAGAAGAGCACAGGGAAAGACTGGGTGTCTGTGGTGATGTGAGGGGAAAACGGAGGACATTGGAGCTGCCAGAAACCCTTATGCAGGGTCACCCTTGGGGCATATCTTGCACATTTTAAATTTTTTTAAAAAGAAAATTAAACATGCCAAGAAAAAAAATCTTCAAGTTGGCAGTGAGATTTTTTTTTTCTTCCCCCTCTGTTTATTGTTCATTTGTCACTGCACGGGAGGTCTGTTTACTTTGCTCAAGAGAATGAGAGACCCAAGAGACACTGCTCTGCATGCAAAGTTTTTATGGAAGGGGCTAGGGGAAGAGAAGGGGAGGAACTTTCAAGTTTTTTGTAACAGAGGTAAAAGAGTTTGTGGGTTGTTTCTTTGTTGGGCCTGATGCTGCTACTGCTTTCACAGATGTAACTGGACCATAGACTTCAAAGATGGGTCCTGCTGTTAAGGGCTGATCAGGCACATCTCTACAGGGTGTGTGTGAGGAGTCCTGAGATGCCCTAAGACTTGATGTTGAATACCATGGTGCCCCCCACCCTGCCCATGCGATCTCTCCTGGTAAGTTGCTTTCAAACTGGAAGCGGTGCTGCTCTCTCCTACCACCTCCCTGTTGACTCTTCTGAATGAAGTTTGGGATGAATTCATGCGTGCCATTAAAATATTCTGATGGATGAGCCAATGCAGCCCTTCATTCCAGGGATTTAGTGCTTTAAAGCGAACCTTTCCAGAGCTGTGTGGCAGCCCACTGCTGCTGCACTTCGTTGCTTTTGATGACTCAGTCAACTTCTGAATGCTTGAGTTTCTCCAGATGGGCTTAAGAGTGGTTGTGACCTGACTGGAGATCCAGCAGAGCAAGGGAGGTGGAGATCTGTCTTACTTTGGCTGGCTGGCATCTCAGTGGATGATACAGCTTTGTCCAGCCAGATCTTCATGTCTTACAGTGCTGAAATGACTAGAAAAGGGCAGTGGGGAGAAAACTATGGGTGCTGCATGAGGGGGGTGAATGTCTTTAGATTAAGAGATGGACACATCCCGGGGAATACTTTTTGCATATGCATTCTTCTGTGTTACAGGCACTGAAAGCAGTGGCATGTGGCAAGCAACAACTGCAGTGTGGGGCAGGTCAGGGGAACAGCTGATGAAAGCAATAGGTGCTTCCAGTGAAGCAGACTTCAGAGCTATGTGGTGTTCTGTCATTTGGAGTTTTCTTTGCCTTTTTGGCTGGTGAAAGAGGACAGGAGCTGATGAGTCTGCCTATAGCCTCAGTCTTGTGTTCAAAGTGACTATTTTCTAGCCTGAGTCACTTCTGTATTGCCCCAATATGTAGCAAAACAGATAAATTGCAATTGGCAGTGGGAGTTGACTCCTTTTGTCTCCGAGTCACTTCTGTATTGCCCCAGTACATAGCAGAACAGAGAAATTGCAATCGGCAGTGGGAGTTGACTCCTTTTGTCTCCATATTCCTTGTTTTAATTGACAGGAAAGTTGCTCAGCAATCCTGGAACATATTTCTGTGTTGTAAAGATTCCCTTAAGTACTGGGACACATCATGTTGTTTTGGCCACTTTGTCTCCAAAAGGAGTAGGAGTTCAGGAGCCAGCTATGACTGTAGTTAAGGAAACAAAAATAGACCCCTTGTGAAAAGACATTGAAAAGCCTGTAAATATTAATTCTAGAGGAGGGAGGAATAAGAGGCAACATGATTAGAGGTGGACTATCCAGAAGTACCTCTCTTTATGATATATGTGAGTAGGGACTGTCAGAGAAACAAAAAAGAAGGCAAGATAGAAACTGACATAGAAATGTTTTCACTCAACATTGAGTTAGATTAGTGTTGTGCAATTCCTTGCCACAAAATATCAGGGCCAAGAACTTTGCTGGATGCAGGCACACTCTGGCTGTTTCTGTGGATAACCAAGTTATCAAAGAGCTAGTGGTAATATTAAAAGAAAAAAGAGTTTTGGGAAGTTGTCAGTGCCACATGCGTCAAGGCACAAGCTGACTACAGCAGATGGAGATGGGGATAGGACAAGACTTACTTATTTCGGAAGTCAAATAGCCTGTGAGCTGTCTCTTGCAGTTTCTTTCTCTGACCCCTGGATCAGCCTGTGTTGTGTTGCAGAATCCCAGCCGAGATGGGGCTTGGGAAAGATAGCAGGTTTGGCAGCTGTGTCAGCTACAGTACATCTAGTTGTGTGGTAGACCCTGTGGGAAGGTAGAGCACCTTCTGCATTGTTCAACTGCCAGTTGTGAACATTTTGATTACCCCCTGCCCCCAAAAGAAAGCTGATTTCTGTGGCCTGGGAATCAGAAGAGTGAACTTAAGTTCCAAACTGTATTCAGCTAAGCTTGGGTCAAATCCTCAACATCTCTTTCTGCCTTTGTTTTATTTCTGTGGCCTGGGAATCAGGAGAGTGAACTTAAGTTCCAAACTGTATGCAGCTAAGCTTGGGTCAATTCCTCAACATCTCTTTCTGCCTTTGTTTTGGGTCACAGAAATTATCTAGGCATGGTCACTCTCCTCTGTACACCACTTGTCTTTCTGGCTAATGTCTAGGGGTCCTTAGTGAAAAGTATCCCCTCCACTCCCTCTGTGGTGGAGTATGACACACTACACAAAATATTAATATACTGAGGTTGAAGGCTGATTTCATAATTTTTTTTATTTTAATCACTCTTTTAGCTATCTGGTAAAAGCAGTAGTGGAGCTTTGAACACCTTAGCTCTAGAGCCATGCCGTTCGGTAACAACTCCTCAGTAAAAGAGCTGTTTGTTTTTATTGTATTTTCTTTTCACTGCTTCTTAATAGCTATAAACAACCTCTGTGTGGAGTGTGTCTTGAAACTTGTGACCAGCTGGGTGAGGGGCCTTCATATCAATTTCAAGCCTGTGGAGAGAAGAGCATAACAGGTCCCTGACTGCTCCAGCCACTTCCTGCCTGCCAAGGAATGCTGGAAACAGAGGTCGTTATTGCACAAGTAATTAAAGGTTCATCAGCCCTACCTCTCTGATTGCTTAAGGCCATTGTAGTAAGGGACAAATACTCCTGCTTGCCCACTGTTATTTGTTTTCTGCTTGCTGTTTTTCTTGGCTCGAGAAGAGGAATTATGAAGATTCTTGAGTAGGATCTGGGAGTGCTGTGGTCTAATGCATTTGGCTGTGGCCCTGGATATGTTGTGGAACACTCTAGTACTGAGAAATGGAGTGTCTTCAGGGCCCCCTCTCTTCCTGCTTCTCCCCCAGTTCCAGGCACCAGAGAAATGGTTCTCAAACAGCAGGTTCGTATTGCTAAGGCCCTGGCACAGGGTGGGTGAAGAAGCCAGGCTTGGGGGTGTCTATAGAGCTGTGCTTCTGAATGGCTGAAGTGCCTCCTGTCCTCATGGTAGCAGATACAGGGATTTTACTCCATCTGAGCTGGACTCCAAAAATGTGAG